>NW_028225997.1:0-94746 GCF_052327205.1 Somniosus microcephalus
GTGCGTGAACAGAGAGACCTGGGGGTATATGGAAAGAGTATGATCCTAAAGGGGGTGCGTGAACAGAGAAACCGGGGGGTCTGTGTAAAGAGTATGATCCTAAAGGGGGTGCGTGAACAGAGAGACCTGGGGGTATATGTAAAGAGTATGATCCTAAAGGGGGTGCATGAACAGAGAGACCTGGGGGTATATGTAAAGAGTATGATCCTAAAGGGGGTGCTGTGAACAGAGAGACCTGGGGGTATATGTAAGAGTATGATCCTAAAGGGGGTGCATGAACAGAGAGACCTGGGGGTATATGTAAAGAGTATGATCCTAAAGGGGGTGCGTGAACAGAGAGACCTGGGGGTCTATGTAAAGAGTATGATCCTAAAGGGGGTGCATGAATAGAGAGACCTGGGGGCCTGTGTAAAGAGTATGATCCTAAAGCGGGTGCGTGAACAGAGAGACCTGGGGGTATATGTAAAGAGTATGATCCTAAAGGGGGTGCATGAACAGAGAGACCGGGGGGTCTGTGTAAAGAGTATGATCCTAAAGGGGGTGCGTGAACAGAGAGACCTGGGGGTCTGTGTAAAGAGTATGATCCTAAAGGGGGTGTGTGAACAGAGAGACCTGGGGGTCTATGTAAAGAGTATGATCCTAAAGGGGGTGCATGAACAGAGAGACCTGGGGGCCTGTGTAAAGAGTATGATCCTAAAGGGGGTGCGTGAACAGAGAGACCTGGGGGTATATGTAAAGAGTATGATCCTAAAGGGGGTGCATGAACAGAGAGACCTGGGGGCCTGTGTAAAGAGTATGATCCTAAAGGGGGTGAGTGAACAGAGAGACCTGGGGGTATATGTAAAGAGTATGATCCTAAAGGGGGTGCATGAACAGAGAGACCTGGGGGTCTGTGTAAAGAGTATGATCCTAAAGGGGGTGCGTGAACAGAGAGACCTGGGGGTATATGTAAAGAGTATGATCCTAAAGGGGGTGCCGTGAACAGAGAGACCTGGGGGTCTATGTGAAGAGTATGATCCTAAAGGGGGTGCTTGAACAGAGAGACCTGGGGTATATGTAAAGAGTGTGATCCTAAAGGGGGTGCGTGAACAGAGAGACCTGGGGGTATATGTAAAGAGTATGATACTAAAGGGGGTGCGTGAACAGAGAGACCTGGGGGTATATGTAAAGAGTATGATCCTAAAGGGGGTGCATGAACAGAGAGACCGGGGGGTATATGGAAAGAGTATGATCCTAAAGGGGGTGCGTGAACAGAGAGACCTGGGGGTATATGTAAAGAGTATGATCCTAAAGGGGGTGCATGAACAGAGAGACCTGGGGGTCTGTGTAAAGAGTATGATCCTAAAGGGGGTGCGTGAACAGAGAGACCTGGGGGTCTGTGTAAAGAGTATGATCCTAAAGGGGGTGCGTGAACAGAGAGACCTGGGGGTATATGTAAAGAGTATGATCCTAAAGGGGGGTGCGTGAACACAGAGACCTGGGGGTATATGTAAAGAGTATGATCCTAAAGGGGGTGCGTGAACAGAGAGACCTGGGGGTCTGTGTAAAGAGTATGATCCTAAAGAGGGGTGCATGAACAGAGAGACCTGGGGGTATATGTAAAGAGTATGATCCTAAAGGGGGTGCATGAACAGAGAGACCTGGGGGTCTGTGTAAAGAGTATGATCCTAAAGGGGGTGCGTGAACAGAGAGACCTGGGGGTCTGTGTAAAGAGTATGATCCTAAAGGGGGTGCGTGAACAGAGAGACCTGGGGGTATATGTAAAGAGTATGATCCTAAAGGGGGTGCGTGAACACAGAGACCTGGGGGTATATGTAAAGAGTATGATCCTAAAGGGGGTGCATGAACAGAGAGACCTGGGGGTATATGTAAAGAGTATGATCCTAAAGGGGGTGCATGAACAGAGAGACCTGGGGGTATATGTAAAGAGTATGATCCTAAAGGGGGTGCGTGAACAGAGAGACCTGAGGGTATATGGAAGGTGTATGATCCTAAAGGGGGTGCATGAACAGAGAGACCGGGGGGTATATGTAAAGAGTACGATCCTAAAGGGGGTGCATGAACAGAGAGACCTGGGGGTATATGTAAAGAGTATGATCCTAAAGGGGGTGCGTGAACAGAGAGACCTGGGGGTATATGGAAAGAGTATGATCCTAAAGGGGGTGCGTGAACAGAGAGACCTGGGGGTATATGGAAAGAGTATGATCCTAAAGGGGGTGCATGAACAGAGAGACCTGGGGGTATATGGAAAGAGTATGATCCTAAAGGGGGTGCATGAACAGAGAGACCGGGGGGTATATGTAAAGAGCATGATCCTAAAGGGGGTGAGTGAACAGAGAGACCTGGGGGTATATGGAAAGAGTATGATCCTAAAGGGGGTGCGTGAACAGAGAGACCTGGGGGTCTGTGTAAAGAGTATGATCCTAAAGTGGGTGCATGAACAGAGAGACCGGGGGGTATATGGAAAGAGTATGATCCTAAAGGGGGTGCGTGAACAGAGAGACCTGGGGGTATATGTAAAGAGTATGATCCTAAAGGGGGTGCGTGAACAGAGAGACCTGTGGGTATATGGAAAGAGTATGATCCTAAAGTGGGTGCGTGAACAGAGAAACCGGGGGGTCTGTGTAAAGAGTATGATCCTAAAGGGGGTGCGTGAACAGAGAGACCTGGGGGTCTATGTAAAGAGTATGATCCTAAAGGGGGTGCGTGAACAGAGAGACCTGGGGGTCTATGTAAAGAGTATGATCCTAAAGGGGGTGCATGAACAGAGAGACCTGGGGGAAAATGTAAAGAGTATGATCCTAAAGCGGGTGCGTGAACAGAGAGACCTGGGGGTCTATGTAAAGAGTATGATCCTAAAGGGGGTGCATGAACAGAGAGACCTGGGGGTATATGTAAAGAGTATGATCCTAAAGGGGGTGCGTGAACAGAGAGACCTGGGGGTATATGTAAAGAGTATGATCCTAAAGGGGGTGCGTGAACAGAGAGACCTGGGGGTCTATGTAAAGAGTATGATCCTAAAGGGGGTGCATGAACAGAGAGACCTGGGGGTATATGTAAAGAGTATGATCCTAAAGGGGGTGCGTGAACAGAGAGACCTGGGGGTATATGTAAAGAGTATGATCCTAAAGGGGGTGCATGAACAGAGAGACCTGGGGGTATATGTGAAGAGTATGATCCTAAAGGGGGTGCGTGAACAGAGAGACCTGGGGGTATATGTAAAGAGTATGATCCTAAAGGGGGTGCGTGAACAGAGAGACCTGGGGGTATATGTAAAGAGTATGATCCTAAAGGGGGTGCATGAACAGAGAGTCCTGGGGGTATATGTAAAGAGTATGATCCTAAAGGGGGTGCATGAACAGAGAGACCTGGGGGTATATGTAAAGAGTATGATCCTAAAGGGGGTGCGTGAACAGAGAGACCTGGGGGTATATGTAAAGAGTATGATCCTAAAGGGGGTGCGTGAACAGAGAGACCTGGGGGTCTATGTAAAGAGTATGATCCTAAAGTGGGTGCATGAACAGAGAGACCTGGGGGTATATGTAAAGAGTATGATCCTAAAGGGGGTGCGTGAACAGAGAGACCTGGGGGTATATGTAAAGAGTATGATCCTAAAGGGGGTGCATGAACAGAGAGACCTGGGGGTATATGTGAAGAGTATGATCCTAAAGGGGGTGCGTGAACAGAGAGACCTGGGGGTATATGTAAAGAGTATGATCCTAAAGGGGGTGCGTGAACAGAGAGACCTGGGGGTATATGTAAAGAGTATGATCCTAAAGGGGGTGCATGAACAGAGAGTCCTGGGGGTATATGTAAAGAGTATGATCCTAAAGGGGGTGCATGAACAGAGAGACCTGGGGGTATATGTAAAGAGTATGATCCTAAAGTGGGTGCGTGAACAGAGAAACCGGGGGGTCTGTGTAAAGAGTATGATCCTAAAGGGGGTGCGTGAACAGAGAGACCTGGGGGTCTATGTAAAGAGTATGATCCTAAAGGGGGTGCGTGAACAGAGAGACCTGGGGGTCTATGTAAAGAGTATGATCCTAAAGGGGGTGCATGAACAGAGAGACCTGGGGGAAAATGTAAAGAGTATGATCCTAAAGCGGGTGCGTGAACAGAGAGACCTGGGGGTCTATGTAAAGAGTATGATCCTAAAGGGGGTGCATGAACAGAGAGACCTGGGGGTATATGTAAAGAGTATGATCCTAAAGGGGGTGCGTGAACAGAGAGACCTGGGGGTATATGTAAAGAGTATGATCCTAAAGGGGGTGCGTGAACAGAGAGACCTGGGGGTCTATGTAAAGAGTATGATCCTAAAGGGGGTGCATGAACAGAGAGACCTGGGGGTATATGTAAAGAGTATGATCCTAAAGGGGGTGCGTGAACAGAGAGACCTGGGGGTGTATGTAAAGAGTATGATCCTAAAGAGGGTGCATGAACAGAGAGACCTGGGGGTATATGTGAAGAGTATGATCCTAAAGGGGGTGCGTGAACAGAGAGACCTGGGGGTATATGTAAAGAGTATGATCCTAAAGGGGGTGCGTGAACAGAGAGACCTGGGGGTATATGTAAAGAGTATGATCCTAAAGGGGGTGCATGAACAGAGAGACCTGGGGGTATATGTAAAGAGTATGATCCTAAAGGGGGTGCGTGAACAGAGAGACCTGGGGGTATATGTAAAGAGTATGATCCTAAAGGGGGTGCATGATCAGAGAGACCGGGGGGTATATGGAAAGAGTATGATCCTAAAGGGGGTGCGTGAACAGAGAGACCTGGGGGTATATGTAAAGAGTATGATCCTAAAGGGGGTGCGTGAACAGAGAGACCTGGGGGTCTATGTAAAGAGTATGATCCTAAAGGGGGTGCGTGAACAGAGAGACCTGGGGGTCTATGTAAAAAGTATGATCCTAAAGGGGGTGCATGAACAGAGAGACCTGGGGGAAAATGTAAAGAGTATGATCCTAAAGCGGGTGCGTGAACAGAGAGACCTGGGGGTCTATGTAAAGAGTATGATCCTAAAGGGGGTGCATGAACAGAGAGACCTGGGGGTATATGTAAAGAGTATGATCCTAAAGGGGGTGCGTGAACAGAGAGACCTGGGGGTATATGTAAAGAGTATGATCCTAAAGGGGGTGCGTGAACAGAGAGACCTGGGGGTCTATGTAAAGAGTATGATCCTAAAGGGGGTGCATGAACAGAGAGACCTGGGGGTATATGTAAAGAGTATGATCCTAAAGGGGGTGCGTGAACAGAGAGACCTGGGAGTATATGTAAAGAGTATGATCCTAAAGGGGGTGCGTGAACAGAGAGACCTGGGGGTATATGTAAAGAGTATGATCCTAAAGGGGGTGCGTGAACAGAGAGACCTGGGGGTATATGTAAAGAGTATGATCCTAAAGGGGGTGCATGAACAGAGAGTCCTGGGGGTATATGTAAAGAGTATGATCCTAAAGGGGGTGCATGAACAGAGAGACCTGGGGGTATATGTAAAGAGTATGATCCTAAAGTGGGTGCGTGAACAGAGAAACCGGGGGGTCTGTGTAAAGAGTATGATCCTAAAGGGGGTGCGTGAACAGAGAGACCTGGGGGTCTATGTAAAGAGTATGATCCTAAAGGGGGTGCGTGAACAGAGAGACCTGGGGGTCTATGTAAAGAGTATGATCCTAAAGGGGGTGCATGAACAGAGAGACCTGGGGGAAAATGTAAAGAGTATGATCCTAAAGCGGGTGCGTGAACAGAGAGACCTGGGGGTCTATGTAAAGAGTATGATCCTAAAGGGGGTGCATGAACAGAGAGACCTGGGGGTATATGTAAAGAGTATGATCCTAAAGGGGGTGCGTGAACAGAGAGACCTGGGGGTATATGTAAAGAGTATGATCCTAAAGGGGGTGCGTGAACAGAGAGACCTGGGGGTCTATGTAAAGAGTATGATCCTAAAGCGGGTGCATGAACAGAGAGACCTGGGGGTATATGTAAAGAGTATGATCCTAAAGGGGGTGCGTGAACAGAGAGACCTGGGGGTGTATGTAAAGAGTATGATCCTAAAGAGGGTGCATGAACAGAGAGACCTGGGGGTATATGTGAAGAGTATGATCCTAAAGGGGGTGCGTGAACAGAGAGACCTGGGGGTATATGTAAAGAGTATGATCCTAAAGGGGGTGCGTGAACAGAGAGACCTGGGGGTATATGTAAAGAGTATGATCCTAAAGGGGGTGCATGAACAGAGAGACCTGGGGGTATATGTAAAGAGTATGATCCTAAAGGGGGTGCGTGAACAGAGAGACCTGGGGGTATATGTAAAGAGTATGATCCTAAAGGGGGTGCATGATCAGAGAGACCGGGGGGTATATGGAAAGAGTATGATCCTAAAGGGGGTGCGTGAACAGAGAGACCTGGGGGTATATGTAAAGAGTATGATCCTAAAGGGGGTGCGTGAACAGAGAGACCTGGGGGTCTATGTAAAGAGTATGATCCTAAAGGGGGTGCGTGAACAGAGAGACCTGGGGGTCTATGTAAAAAGTATGATCCTAAAGGGGGTGCATGAACAGAGAGACCTGGGGGAAAATGTAAAGAGTATGATCCTAAAGCGGGTGCGTGAACAGAGAGACCTGGGGGTCTATGTAAAGAGTATGATCCTAAAGGGGGTGCATGAACAGAGAGACCTGGGGGTATATGTAAAGAGTATGATCCTAAAGGGGGTGCGTGAACAGAGAGACCTGGGGGTATATGTAAAGAGTATGATCCTAAAGGGGGTGCGTGAACAGAGAGACCTGGGGGTATATGTAAAGAGTATGATCCTAAAGGGGGTGCATGAACAGAGAGACCTGGGGGTATATGTAAAGAGTATGATCCTAAAGGGGGTGCGTGAACAGAGAGACCTGGGAGTATATGTAAAGAGTATGATCCTAAAGGGGGTGCGTGAACAGAGAGACCTGGGGGTATATGTAAAGAGTATGATCCTAAAGGGGATGCGTGAACAGAGAGACCTGGGGGTCTATGTAAAGAGTATGATCCTAAAGGGGGTGCATGAACAGAGAGACCGGGGGGTATATGTAAAGAGTATGATCCTAAAGGGGGTGCGTGAACAGAGAGACCTGGGGGTCTATGAAAAGAGTATGATCCTAAAGGGGGTGCATGAAAAGAGAGACCTGGGGGTATATGTAAAGAGTATGATCCTAAAGGGGGTGCGTGAACAGAGAGACCTGAGGGTATATGGAAAGAGTATGATCCTAAAGGGGGTGCATGAACAGAGAGACCGGGGGGTATATGTAAAGAGTATGATCCTAAAGGGGGTGCATGAACAGAGAGACCTGGGGGTATATGTAAAGAGTATGATCCTAAAGGGGGTGCGTGAACAGAGAGACCTGGGGGTATATGGAAAGAGTATGATCCTAAAGGGGGTGCATGAACATAGAGACCTGGGGGTCTGTGTAAAGAGTATGATCCTAAAGGGGGTGCATGAACAGAGAGACCTGGGGGTATATGGAAAGAGTATGATCCTAAAGGGGGTGCATGAACAGAGAGACCGGGGGGTATATGTAAAGAGTATGATCCTAATGGGGGTGCGTGAACAGAGAGACCTGGGGGTATATGGAAAGAGTATGATCCTAAAGGGGGTGCATGAACAGAGAGACCTGGGGGTATATGTAAAGAGTATGATCCTAAAGGGGGTGCGTGAACAGAGAGACCTGGGGGTCTGTGTAAAGAGTATGATCCTAAAGGGGGTGCATGAACAGAGAGACCGGGGTGTATATGGAAAGAGTATGATCCTAAAGGGGGTGCGTGAACAGAGAGACCTGGGGGTATATGTAAAGAGTATGATCCTAAAGGGGGTGCGTGAACAGAGAGACCTGGGGGTATATGGAAAGAGTATGATCCTAAAGGGGGTGCATGAACAGAGAGTCCTGGGGGTCTGTGTAAAGAGTATGATCCTAAAGGGGGTGCATGAACAGAGAGACCGGGGGGTATATGGAAAGAGTATGATCCTAAAGGGGGTGCGTGAACAGAGAGACCTGGGGGTATATGTAAAGAGTATGATCCGAAAGGGGGTGCGTGAACAGAGAGACCTGGGGGTATATGGAAAGAGTATGATCCTAAAGGGGGTGCGTGAACAGAGAAACCGGGGGGTCTGTGTAAAGAGTATGATCCTAAAGGGGGTGCGTGAACAGAGAGACCTGGGGGTATATGTAAAGAGTATGATCCTAAAGGGGGTGCATGAACAGAGAGACCTGGGGGTATATGTAAAGAGTATGATCCTAAAGGGGGTGCGTGAACAGAGAGACCTGGGGGTATATGTAAAGTGTATGATCCTAAAGGGGGTGCATGAACAGAGAGACCGGGGGGTCTGTGTAAAGAGTATGATCCTAAAGGGGGTGCGTGAACAGAGAGACCTGGGGGTCTGTGTAAAGAGTATGATCCTAAAGGGGGTGCGTGAACAGAGAGACCTGGGGGTCTATGTAAAGAGTATGATCCTAAAGGGGGTGCATGAACAGAGAGACCTGGGGGCCTGTGTAAAGAGTATGATCCTAAAGGGGGTGCGTGAACAGAGAGACCTGGGGGTATATGTAAAGAGTATGATCCTAAAGGGGGTGCATGAACAGAGAGACCTGGGGGCCTGTGTAAAGAGTATGATCCTAAAGGGGGTGCGTGAACAGAGAGACCTGGGGGTATATGTAAAGAGTATGATCCTAAAGGGGGTGCGTGAACAGAGAGACCTGGGGGTATATGTAAAGAGTATGATCCTAAAGGGGGTGCATGAACAGAGAGTCCTGGGGGTATATGTAAAGAGTATGATCCTAAAGGGGGTGCATGAACAGAGAGACCTGGGGGTATATGTAAAGAGTATGATCCTAAAGGGGGTGCGTGAACAGAGAGACCTGGGGGTATATGTAAAGAGTAGGATCCTAAAGGGGGTGCATGAACAGAGAGACCTGGGGGTATATGGAAAGAGTATGATCCTAAAGGGGGTGCATGAACAGAGAGACCTAGGGGTCTATGTAAAGAGTATGATCCTAAAGGGGGTGCGTGAACAGAGAGACCTGGGGGTATATGTAAAGAGTATGATCCTAAAGGGGATGCGTGAACAGAGAGACCTGGGGGTCTATGTAAAGAGTATGATCCTAAAGGGGGTGCATGAACAGAGAGACCAGGGGGTATATGTAAAGAGTATGATCCTAAAGGGGGTGCGTGAACAGAGAGACCTGGGGGTCTATGTAAGGAGTATGATCCTAAAGGGGGTGCATGAACAGAGAGACCTGGGGGTATATGTAAAGAGTATGATCCTAAAGGGGGTGCGTGAACAGACAGACCTGAGGGTATATGGAAAGAGTATGATCCTAAAGGGGGTGCATGAACAGAGAGACCGGGGGGTATATGTAAAGAGTATGATCCTAAAGGGGGTGCATGAACAGAGAGACATGGGGGTATATGTAAAGAGTATGATCCTAAAGGGGGTGCGTGAACAGAGAGACCTGGGGGTATATGGAAAGAGTATGATCCTAAAGGGGGTGCATGAACAGAGAGACCTGGGGGTCTCTGTAAAGAGTATGATCCTAAAGGGGGTGCATGAACAGAGAGACCTGGGGGTATATGGAAAGAGTATGATCCTAAAGGGTGTGCATGAACAGAGAGACCGGGGGGTATATGTAAAGAGTATGATCCTAAAGGGGGTGCGTGAACAGAGAGACCTGGGGGTATATGGAAAGAGTATGATCCTAAAGGGGGTGCATGAACAGAGAGACCGGGGGGTATATGGAAAGAGTACGATCCTAAAGGGGGTGCGTGAACAGAGAGACCTGGGGGTATATGTAAAGAGTATGATCCTAAAGGGGGTGCGTGAACAGAGAGACCTGGGGGTATATGGAAAGAGTATGATCCTAAAGGGGGTGCATGAACAGAGAGTCCTGGGGGTCTGTGTAAAGAGTATGATCCTAAAGGGGGTGCATGAACAGAGAGACCGGGGGGTATATGGAAAGAGTATGATCCTAAAGGGGGTGCGTGAACAGAGAGACCTGGGGGTATATGTAAAGAGTATGATCCTAAAGGGGGTGCGTGAACAGAGAGACCTGGGGGTATATGGAAAGAGTATGATCCTAAAGGGGGTGCGTGAACAGAGAAACCGGGGGGTCTGTGTAAAGAGTATGATCCTAAAGGGGGTGCGTGAACAGAGAGACCTGGGGGTATATGTAAAGAGTATGATCCTAAAGGGGGTGCATGAACAGAGAGACCTGGGGGTATATGTAAAGAGTATGATCCTAAAGGGGGTGCGTGAACAGAGAGACCTGGGGGTATATGTAAAGAGTATGATCCTAAAGGGGGTGCATGAACAGAGAGACCTGGGGGTATATGTAAAGAGTATGATCCTAAAGGGGGTGCGTGAACAGAGAGACCTGGGGGTCTATGTAAAGAGTATGATCCTAAAGGGGGTGCATGAATAGAGAGACCTGGGGGCCTGTGTAAAGAGTATGATCCTAAAGCGGGTGCGTGAACAGAGAGACCTGGGGGTATATGTAAAGAGTATGATCCTAAAGGGGGTGCATGAACAGAGAGACCGGGGGGTCTGTGTAAAGAGTATGATCCTAAAGGGGGTGCGTGAACAGAGAGACCTGGGGGTCTGTGTAAAGAGTATGATCCTAAAGGGGGTGTGTGAACAGAGAGACCTGGGGGTCTATGTAAAGAGTATGATCCTAAAGGGGGTGCATGAACAGAGAGACCTGGGGGCCTGTGTAAAGAGTATGATCCTAAAGGGGGTGCGTGAACAGAGAGACCTGGGGGTATATGTAAAGAGTATGATCCTAAAGGGGGTGCATGAACAGAGAGACCTGGGGGCCTGTGTAAAGAGTATGATCCTAAAGGGGGTGAGTGAACAGAGAGACCTGGGGGTATATGTAAAGAGTATGATCCTAAAGGGGGTGCATGAACAGAGAGACCTGGGGGTCTGTGTAAAGAGTATGATCCTAAAGGGGGTGCGTGAACAGAGAGACCTGGGGGTATATGTAAAGAGTATGATCCTAAAGGGGGTGCGTGAACAGAGAGACCTGGGGGTCTATGTGAAGAGTATGATCCTAAAGGGGGTGCTTGAACAGAGAGACCTGGGGTATATGTAAAGAGTGTGATCCTAAAGGGGGTGCGTGAACAGAGAGACCTGGGGGTATATGTAAAGAGTATGATACTAAAGGGGGTGCGTGAACAGAGAGACCTGGGGGTATATGTAAAGAGTATGATCCTAAAGGGGGTGCATGAACAGAGAGACCGGGGGGTATATGGAAAGAGTATGATCCTAAAGGGGGTGCGTGAACAGAGAGACCTGGGGGTATATGTAAAGAGTATGATCCTAAAGGGGGTGCATGAACAGAGAGACCTGGGGGTCTGTGTAAAGAGTATGATCCTAAAGGGGGTGCGTGAACAGAGAGACCTGGGGGTCTGTGTAAAGAGTATGATCCTAAAGGGGGTGCGTGAACAGAGAGACCTGGGGGTATATGTAAAGAGTATGATCCTAAAGGGGGTGCGTGAACACAGAGACCTGGGGGTATATGTAAAGAGTATGATCCTAAAGGGGGTGCGTGAACAGAGAGACCTGGGGGTCTGTGTAAAGAGTATGATCCTAAAGGGGGTGCATGAACAGAGAGACCTGGGGGTATATGTAAAGAGTATGATCCTAAAGGGGGTGCATGAACAGAGAGACCTGGGGGTCTGTGTAAAGAGTATGATCCTAAAGGGGGTGCGTGAACAGAGAGACCTGGGGGTCTGTGTAAAGAGTATGATCCTAAAGGGGGTGCGTGAACAGAGAGACCTGGGGGTATATGTAAAGAGTATGATCCTAAAGGGGGTGCGTGAACACAGAGACCTGGGGGTATATGTAAAGAGTATGATCCTAAAGGGGGTGCATGAACAGAGAGACCTGGGGGTATATGTAAAGAGTATGATCCTAAAGGGGGTGCATGAACAGAGAGACCTGGGGGTATATGTAAAGAGTATGATCCTAAAGGGGGTGCGTGAACAGAGAGACCTGAGGGTATATGGAAGGTGTATGATCCTAAAGGGGGTGCATGAACAGAGAGACCGGGGGGTATATGTAAAGAGTACGATCCTAAAGGGGGTGCATGAACAGAGAGACCTGGGGGTATATGTAAAGAGTATGATCCTAAAGGGGGTGCGTGAACAGAGAGACCTGGGGGTATATGGAAAGAGTATGATCCTAAAGGGGGTGCGTGAACAGAGAGACCTGGGGGTATATGGAAAGAGTATGATCCTAAAGGGGGTGCATGAACAGAGAGACCTGGGGGTATATGGAAAGAGTATGATCCTAAAGGGGGTGCATGAACAGAGAGACCGGGGGGTATATGTAAAGAGCATGATCCTAAAGGGGGTGAGTGAACAGAGAGACCTGGGGGTATATGGAAAGAGTATGATCCTAAAGGGGGTGCGTGAACAGAGAGACCTGGGGGTCTGTGTAAAGAGTATGATCCTAAAGTGGGTGCATGAACAGAGAGACCGGGGGGTATATGGAAAGAGTATGATCCTAAAGGGGGTGCGTGAACAGAGAGACCTGGGGGTATATGTAAAGAGTATGATCCTAAAGGGGGTGCGTGAACAGAGAGACCTGTGGGTATATGGAAAGAGTATGATCCTAAAGTGGGTGCGTGAACAGAGAAACCGGGGGGTCTGTGTAAAGAGTATGATCCTAAAGGGGGTGCGTGAACAGAGAGACCTGGGGGTCTATGTAAAGAGTATGATCCTAAAGGGGGTGCGTGAACAGAGAGACCTGGGGGTCTATGTAAAGAGTATGATCCTAAAGGGGGTGCATGAACAGAGAGACCTGGGGGAAAATGTAAAGAGTATGATCCTAAAGCGGGTGCGTGAACAGAGAGACCTGGGGGTCTATGTAAAGAGTATGATCCTAAAGGGGGTGCATGAACAGAGAGACCTGGGGGTATATGTAAAGAGTATGATCCTAAAGGGGGTGCGTGAACAGAGAGACCTGGGGGTATATGTAAAGAGTATGATCCTAAAGGGGGTGCGTGAACAGAGAGACCTGGGGGTCTATGTAAAGAGTATGATCCTAAAGGGGGTGCATGAACAGAGAGACCTGGGGGTATATGTAAAGAGTATGATCCTAAAGGGGGTGCGTGAACAGAGAGACCTGGGGGTATATGTAAAGAGTATGATCCTAAAGGGGGTGCATGAACAGAGAGACCTGGGGGTATATGTGAAGAGTATGATCCTAAAGGGGGTGCGTGAACAGAGAGACCTGGGGGTATATGTAAAGAGTATGATCC
Organism: Somniosus microcephalus; assembly: GCF_052327205.1. NCBI lineage: Eukaryota > Metazoa > Chordata > Chondrichthyes > Squaliformes > Somniosidae > Somniosus > Somniosus microcephalus. Next base: position 13,278 of record NW_028225997.1, read on the forward strand.
TAAAGGGGGTGCGTGAACAGAGAGACCTGGGGGTATATGTAAAGAGTATGATCCTAAAGGGGGTGCATGAACAGAGAGTCCTGGGGGTATATGTAAAGAGTATGATCCTAAAGGGGGTGCATGAACAGAGAGACCTGGGGGTATATGTAAAGAGTATGATCCTAAAGGGGGTGCGTGAACAGAGAGACCTGGGGGTATATGTAAAGAGTATGATCCTAAAGGGGGTGCGTGAACAGAGAGACCTGGGGGTCTATGTAAAGAGTATGATCCTAAAGTGGGTGCATGAACAGAGAGACCTGGGGGTATATGTAAAGAGTATGATCCTAAAGGGGGTGCGTGAACAGAGAGACCTGGGGGTATATGTAAAGAGTATGATCCTAAAGGGGGTGCATGAACAGAGAGACCTGGGGGTATATGTGAAGAGTATGATCCTAAAGGGGGTGCGTGAACAGAGAGACCTGGGGGTATATGTAAAGAGTATGATCCTAAAGGGGGTGCGTGAACAGAGAGACCTGGGGGTATATGTAAAGAGTATGATCCTAAAGGGGGTGCATGAACAGAGAGTCCTGGGGGTATATGTAAAGAGTATGATCCTAAAGGGGGTGCATGAACAGAGAGACCTGGGGGTATATGTAAAGAGTATGATCCTAAAGTGGGTGCGTGAACAGAGAAACCGGGGGGTCTGTGTAAAGAGTATGATCCTAAAGGGGGTGCGTGAACAGAGAGACCTGGGGGTCTATGTAAAGAGTATGATCCTAAAGGGGGTGCGTGAACAGAGAGACCTGGGGGTCTATGTAAAGAGTATGATCCTAAAGGGGGTGCATGAACAGAGAGACCTGGGGGAAAATGTAAAGAGTATGATCCTAAAGCGGGTGCGTGAACAGAGAGACCTGGGGGTCTATGTAAAGAGTATGATCCTAAAGGGGGTGCATGAACAGAGAGACCTGGGGGTATATGTAAAGAGTATGATCCTAAAGGGGGTGCGTGAACAGAGAGACCTGGGGGTATATGTAAAGAGTATGATCCTAAAGGGGGTGCGTGAACAGAGAGACCTGGGGGTCTATGTAAAGAGTATGATCCTAAAGGGGGTGCATGAACAGAGAGACCTGGGGGTATATGTAAAGAGTATGATCCTAAAGGGGGTGCGTGAACAGAGAGACCTGGGGGTGTATGTAAAGAGTATGATCCTAAAGAGGGTGCATGAACAGAGAGACCTGGGGGTATATGTGAAGAGTATGATCCTAAAGGGGGTGCGTGAACAGAGAGACCTGGGGGTATATGTAAAGAGTATGATCCTAAAGGGGGTGCGTGAACAGAGAGACCTGGGGGTATATGTAAAGAGTATGATCCTAAAGGGGGTGCATGAACAGAGAGACCTGGGGGTATATGTAAAGAGTATGATCCTAAAGGGGGTGCGTGAACAGAGAGACCTGGGGGTATATGTAAAGAGTATGATCCTAAAGGGGGTGCATGATCAGAGAGACCGGGGGGTATATGGAAAGAGTATGATCCTAAAGGGGGTGCGTGAACAGAGAGACCTGGGGGTATATGTAAAGAGTATGATCCTAAAGGGGGTGCGTGAACAGAGAGACCTGGGGGTCTATGTAAAGAGTATGATCCTAAAGGGGGTGCGTGAACAGAGAGACCTGGGGGTCTATGTAAAAAGTATGATCCTAAAGGGGGTGCATGAACAGAGAGACCTGGGGGAAAATGTAAAGAGTATGATCCTAAAGCGGGTGCGTGAACAGAGAGACCTGGGGGTCTATGTAAAGAGTATGATCCTAAAGGGGGTGCATGAACAGAGAGACCTGGGGGTATATGTAAAGAGTATGATCCTAAAGGGGGTGCGTGAACAGAGAGACCTGGGGGTATATGTAAAGAGTATGATCCTAAAGGGGGTGCGTGAACAGAGAGACCTGGGGGTCTATGTAAAGAGTATGATCCTAAAGGGGGTGCATGAACAGAGAGACCTGGGGGTATATGTAAAGAGTATGATCCTAAAGGGGGTGCGTGAACAGAGAGACCTGGGAGTATATGTAAAGAGTATGATCCTAAAGGGGGTGCGTGAACAGAGAGACCTGGGGGTATATGTAAAGAGTATGATCCTAAAGGGGGTGCGTGAACAGAGAGACCTGGGGGTATATGTAAAGAGTATGATCCTAAAGGGGGTGCATGAACAGAGAGTCCTGGGGGTATATGTAAAGAGTATGATCCTAAAGGGGGTGCATGAACAGAGAGACCTGGGGGTATATGTAAAGAGTATGATCCTAAAGTGGGTGCGTGAACAGAGAAACCGGGGGGTCTGTGTAAAGAGTATGATCCTAAAGGGGGTGCGTGAACAGAGAGACCTGGGGGTCTATGTAAAGAGTATGATCCTAAAGGGGGTGCGTGAACAGAGAGACCTGGGGGTCTATGTAAAGAGTATGATCCTAAAGGGGGTGCATGAACAGAGAGACCTGGGGGAAAATGTAAAGAGTATGATCCTAAAGCGGGTGCGTGAACAGAGAGACCTGGGGGTCTATGTAAAGAGTATGATCCTAAAGGGGGTGCATGAACAGAGAGACCTGGGGGTATATGTAAAGAGTATGATCCTAAAGGGGGTGCGTGAACAGAGAGACCTGGGGGTATATGTAAAGAGTATGATCCTAAAGGGGGTGCGTGAACAGAGAGACCTGGGGGTCTATGTAAAGAGTATGATCCTAAAGGGGGTGCATGAACAGAGAGACCTGGGGGTATATGTAAAGAGTATGATCCTAAAGGGGGTGCGTGAACAGAGAGACCTGGGGGTGTATGTAAAGAGTATGATCCTAAAGAGGGTGCATGAACAGAGAGACCTGGGGGTATATGTGAAGAGTATGATCCTAAAGGGGGTGCGTGAACAGAGAGACCTGGGGGTATATGTAAAGAGTATGATCCTAAAGGGGGTGCGTGAACAGAGAGACCTGGGGGTATATGTAAAGAGTATGATCCTAAAGGGGGTGCATGAACAGAGAGACCTGGGGGTATATGTAAAGAGTATGATCCTAAAGGGGGTGCGTGAACAGAGAGACCTGGGGGTATATGTAAAGAGTATGATCCTAAAGGGGGTGCATGATCAGAGAGACCGGGGGGTATATGGAAAGAGTATGATCCTAAAGGGGGTGCGTGAACAGAGAGACCTGGGGGTATATGTAAAGAGTATGATCCTAAAGGGGGTGCGTGAACAGAGAGACCTGGGGGTCTATGTAAAGAGTATGATCCTAAAGGGGGTGCGTGAACAGAGAGACCTGGGGGTCTATGTAAAAAGTATGATCCTAAAGGGGGTGCATGAACAGAGAGACCTGGGGGAAAATGTAAAGAGTATGATCCTAAAGCGGGTGCGTGAACAGAGAGACCTGGGGGTCTATGTAAAGAGTATGATCCTAAAGGGGGTGCATGAACAGAGAGACCTGGGGGTATATGTAAAGAGTATGATCCTAAAGGGGGTGCGTGAACAGAGAGACCTGGGGGTATATGTAAAGAGTATGATCCTAAAGGGGGTGCGTGAACAGAGAGACCTGGGGGTCTATGTAAAGAGTATGATCCTAAAGGGGGTGCATGAACAGAGAGACCTGGGGGTATATGTAAAGAGTATGATCCTAAAGGGGGTGCGTGAACAGAGAGACCTGGGAGTATATGTAAAGAGTATGATCCTAAAGGGGGTGCGTGAACAGAGAGACCTGGGGGTATATGTAAAAAGTATGATCCTAAAGGGGGTGCGTGAACAGAGAGACCTGGGGGAAAATGTAAAGAGTAGGATCCTAAAGGGGGTGCATGAACAGAGAGACCTGGGGGTATATGGAAAGAGTATGATCCTAAAGGGGGTGCATGAACAGAGAGACCTAGGGGTCTATGTAAAGAGTATGATCCTAAAGGGGGTGCGTGAACAGAGAGACCTGGGGGTATATGTAAAGAGTATGATCCTAAAGGGGATGCGTGAACAGAGAGACCTGGGGGTCTATGTAAAGAGTATGATCCTAAAGGGGGTGCATGAACAGAGAGACCTGGGGGTATATGTAAAGAGTATGATCCTAAAGGGGGTGCATGAACAGAGAGACCTGGGGGTGTATGTGAAGAGTATGATCCTAAAGGGGGTGCGTGAACAGAGAGACCTGGGGGTATATGTAAAGAGTATGATCCTAAAGGGGGTGCGTGAACAGAGAGACCTGGGGGTATATGTAAAGAGTATGATCCTAAAGGGGGTGCGTGAACAGAGAGACCTGGGGGTATATGTAAAGAGTATGATCCTAAAGGGGGTGCGTGAACAGAGAGACCTGGGGGTATATGTAAAGAGTATGATCCTAAAGGGGGTGCGTGAACAGAGAGACCTGGGGGTCTATGTAAAGAGTATGATCCTAAAGGGGGTGCATGAACAGAGAGACCTGGGGGTATATGTAAAGAGTATGATCCTAAAGGGGGTGCGTGAACAGAGAGACCTGGGGGTATATGTAAAGAGTATGATCCTAAAGGGGGTGCGTAAACAGAGAGACCTGGGGGTATATGTGAAGAGTATGATCCTAAAGGGGGTGCGTGAACAGAGAGACCTGGGGGTATATGTAAAGAGTATGATCCTAAAGGGGGTGCATGAACAGAGAGTCCTGGGGGTATATGTAAAGAGTATGATCCTAAAGGGGGTGCATGAACAGAGAGACCTGGGGGTATATGTAAAGAGTATGATCCTAAAGGGGGTGCGTGAACAGAGAGACCTGGGGGTATATGTAAAGAGTAGGAACCTAAAGGGGGTGCATGAACAGAGAGACCTGGGGGTATATGGAAAGAGTATGATCCTAAAGGGGGTGCATGAACAGAGAGACCTAGGGGTCTATGTAAAGAGTATGATCCTAAAGGGGGTGCGTGAACAGAGAGACCTGGGGGTATATGTAAAGAGTATGATCCTAAAGGGGATGCGTGAACAGAGAGACCTGGGGGTCTATGTAAAGAGTATGATCCTAAAGGGGGTGCATGAACAGAGAGACCGGGGGGTATATGTAAAGAGTATGATCCTAAAGGGGGTGCGTGAACAGAGAGACCTGGGGGTCTATGAAAAGAGTATGATCCTAAAGGGGGTGCATGAAAAGAGAGACCTGGGGGTATATGTAAAGAGTATGATCCTAAAGGGGGTGCGTGAACAGAGAGACCTGAGGGTATATGGAAAGAGTATGATCCTAAAGGGGGTGCATGAACAGAGAGACCGGGGGGTATATGTAAAGAGTATGATCCTAAAGGGGGTGCATGAACAGAGAGACCTGGGGGTATATGTAAAGAGTATGATCCTAAAGGGGGTGCGTGAACAGAGAGACCTGGGGGTATATGGAAAGAGTATGATCCTAAAGGGGGTGCATGAACATAGAGACCTGGGGGTCTGTGTAAAGAGTATGATCCTAAAGGGGGTGCATGAACAGAGAGACCTGGGGGTATATGGAAAGAGTATGATCCTAAAGGGGGTGCATGAACAGAGAGACCGGGGGGTATATGTAAAGAGTATGATCCTAATGGGGGTGCGTGAACAGAGAGACCTGGGGGTATATGGAAAGAGTATGATCCTAAAGGGGGTGCATGAACAGAGAGACCTGGGGGTATATGTAAAGAGTATGATCCTAAAGGGGGTGCGTGAACAGAGAGACCTGGGGGTCTGTGTAAAGAGTATGATCCTAAAGGGGGTGCATGAACAGAGAGACCGGGGTGTATATGGAAAGAGTATGATCCTAAAGGGGGTGCGTGAACAGAGAGACCTGGGGGTATATGTAAAGAGTATGATCCTAAAGGGGGTGCGTGAACAGAGAGACCTGGGGGTATATGGAAAGAGTATGATCCTAAAGGGGGTGCATGAACAGAGAGTCCTGGGGGTCTGTGTAAAGAGTATGATCCTAAAGGGGGTGCATGAACAGAGAGACCGGGGGGTATATGGAAAGAGTATGATCCTAAACGGGGTGCGTGAACAGAGAGACCTGGGGGTATATGTAAAGAGTATGATCCGAAAGGGGGTGCGTGAACAGAGAGACCTGGGGGTATATGGAAAGAGTATGATCCTAAAGGGGGTGCGTGAACAGAGAAACCGGGGGGTCTGTGTAAAGAGTATGATCCTAAAGGGGGTGCGTGAACAGAGAGACCTGGGGGTATATGTAAAGAGTATGATCCTAAAGGGGGTGCATGAACAGAGAGACCTGGGGGTATATGTAAAGAGTATGATCCTAAAGGGGGTGCGTGAACAGAGAGACCTGGGGGTATATGTAAAGTGTATGATCCTAAAGGGGGTGCATGAACAGAGAGACCGGGGGGTCTCTGTAAAGAGTATGATCCTAAAGGGGGTGCGTGAACAGAGAGACCTGGGGGTCTGTGTAAAGAGTATGATCCTAAAGGGGGTGCGTGAACAGAGAGACCTGGGGGTCTATGTAAAGAGTATGATCCTAAAGGGGGTGCATGAACAGAGAGACCTGGGGGCCTGTGTAAAGAGTATGATCCTAAAGGGGGTGCGTGAACAGAGAGACCTGGGGGTATATGTAAAGAGTATGATCCTAAAGGGGGTGCATGAACAGAGAGACCTGGGGGCCTGTGTAAAGAGTATGATCCTAAAGGGGGTGCGTGAACAGAGAGACCTGGGGGTATATGTAAAGAGTATGATCCTAAAGGGGGTGCGTGAACAGAGAGACCTGGGGGTATATGTAAAGAGTATGATCCTAAAGGGGGTGCATGAACAGAGAGTCCTGGGGGTATATGTAAAGAGTATGATCCTAAAGGGGGTGCATGAACAGAGAGACCTGGGGGTATATGTAAAGAGTATGATCCTAAAGGGGGTGCGTGAACAGAGAGACCTGGGGGTATATGTAAAGAGTAGGATCCTAAAGGGGGTGCATGAACAGAGAGACCTGGGGGTATATGGAAAGAGTATGATCCTAAAGGGGGTGCGTGAACAGAGAGACCTGGGGGTATATGTAAAGAGTATGATCCTAAAGGGGATGCGTGAACAGAGAGACCTGGGGGTCTATGTAAAGAGTATGATCCTAAAGGGGGTGCATGAACAGAGAGACCAGGGGGTATATGTAAAGAGTATGATCCTAAAGGGGGTGCGTGAACAGAGAGACCTGGGGGTCTATGTAAGGAGTATGATCCTAAAGGGGGTGCATGAACAGAGAGACCTGGGGGTATATGTAAAGAGTATGATCCTAAAGGGGGTGCGTGAACAGACAGACCTGAGGGTATATGGAAAGAGTATGATCCTAAAGGGGGTGCATGAACAGAGAGACCGGGGGGTATATGTAAAGAGTATGATCCTAAAGGGGGTGCATGAACAGAGAGACATGGGGGTATATGTAAAGAGTATGATCCTAAAGGGGGTGCGTGAACAGAGAGACCTGGGGGTATATGGAAAGAGTATGATCCTAAAGGGGGTGCATGAACAGAGAGACCTGGGGGTCTGTGTAAAGAGTATGATCCTAAAGGGGGTGCATGAACAGAGAGACCTGGGGGTATATGGAAAGAGTATGATCCTAAAGGGGGTGCATGAACAGAGAGACCGGGGGGTATATGTAAAGAGTATGATCCTAAAGGGGGTGCGTGAACAGAGAGACCTGGGGGTATATGGAAAGAGTATGATCCTAAAGGGGGTGCATGAACAGAGAGACCGGGGGGTATATGGAAAGAGTACGATCCTAAAGGGGGTGCGTGAACAGAGAGACCTGGGGGTATATGTAAAGAGTATGATCCTAAAGGGGTGCGTGAACAGAGAGACCTGGGGGTATATGGAAAGAGTATGATCCTAAAGGGGGTGCATGAACAGAGAGTCCTGGGGGTCTGTGTAAAGAGTATGATCCTAAAGGGGGTGCATGAACAGAGAGACCGGGGGGTATATGGAAAGAGTATGATCCTAAAGGGGGTGCGTGAACAGAGAGACCTGGGGGTATATGTAAAGAGTATGATCCTAAAGGGGGTGCGTGAACAGAGAGACCTGGGGGTATATGGAAAGAGTATGATCCTAAAGGGGGTGCGTGAACAGAGAAACCGGGGGGTCTGTGTAAAGAGTATGATCCTAAAGGGGGTGCGTGAACAGAGAGACCTGGGGGTATATGTAAAGAGTATGATCCTAAAGGGGGTGCATGAACAGAGAGACCTGGGGGTATATGTAAAGAGTATGATCCTAAAGGGGGTGCGTGAACAGAGAGACCTGGGGGTATATGTAAAGAGTATGATCCTAAAGGGGGTGCATGAACAGAGAGACCTGGGGGTATATGTAAAGAGTATGATCCTAAAGGGGGTGCGTGAACAGAGAGACCTGGGGGTCTATGTAAAGAGTATGATCCTAAAGGGGGTGCATGAATAGAGAGACCTGGGGGCCTGTGTAAAGAGTATGATCCTAAAGGGGGTGCGTGAACAGAGAGACCTGGGGGTATATGTAAAGAGTATGATCCTAAAGGGGGTGCATGAACAGAGAGACCGGGGGGTCTGTGTAAAGAGTATGATCCTAAAGGGGGTGCGTGAACAGAGAGACCTGGGGGTCTGTGTAAAGAGTATGATCCTAAAGGGGGTGTGTGAACAGAGAGACCTGGGGGTCTATGTAAAGAGTATGATCCTAAAGGGGGTGCATGAACAGAGAGACCTGGGGGCCTGTGTAAAGAGTATGATCCTAAAGGGGGTGCGTGAACAGAGAGACCTGGGGGTATATGTAAAGAGTATGATCCTAAAGGGGGTGCATGAACAGAGAGACCTGGGGGCCTGTGTAAAGAGTATGATCCTAAAGGGGGTGAGTGAACAGAGAGACCTGGGGGTATATGTAAAGAGTATGATCCTAAAGAGGGTGCAGGAACAGAGAGACCTGGGGGTCTGTGTAAAGAGTATGATCCTAAAGGGGGTGCGTGAACAGAGAGACCTGGGGGTATATGTAAAGAGTATGATCCTAAAGGGGGTGCGTGAACAGAGAGACCTGGGGGTCTATGTGAAGAGTATGATCCTAAAGGGGGTGCTTGAACAGAGAGACCTGGGGTATATGTAAAGAGTGTGATCCTAAAGGGGGTGCGTGAACAGAGAGACCTGGGGGTATATGTAAAGAGTATGATCCTAAAGGGGGTGCGTGAACAGAGAGACCTGGGGGTATATGTAAAGAGTATGATCCTAAAGGGGGTGCATGAACAGAGAGACCGGGGGGTATATGGAAAGAGTATGATCCTAAAGGGGGTGCGTGAACACAGAGACCTGGGGGTATATGTAAAGAGTATGATCCTAAAGGGGGTGCGTGAACAGAGAGACCTGGGGGTCTGTGTAAAGAGTATGATCCTAAAGGGGGTGCATGAACAGAGAGACCTGGGGGTATATGTAAAGAGTATGATCCTAAAGTGGGTGCATGAACAGAGAGACCTGGGGGTCTGTGTAAAGAGTATGATCCTAAAGGGGGTGCGTGAACAGAGAGACCTGGGGGTCTGTGTAAAGAGTATGATCCTAAAGGGGGTGCGTGAACAGAGAGACCTGGGGGTATATGTAAAGAGTATGATCCTAAAGGGGGTGCGTGAACAGAGAGACCTGGGGGTATATGGAAAGAGTATGATCCTAAAGGGGGTGCATGAACAGAGAGACCTGGGGGCCTGTGTAAAGAGTATGATCCTAAAGGGGGTGCGTGAACAGAGAGACCTGGGGGTATATGTAAAGAGTATGATCCTAAAGGGGGTGCGTGAACAGAGAGACCTGGGGGTATATGTAAAGAGTATGATCCTAAAGGGGGTGCATGAACAGAGAGTCCTGGGGGTATATGTAAAGAGTATGATCCTAAAGGGGGTGCATGAACAGAGAGACCTGGGGGTATATGTAAAGAGTATGATCCTAAAGGGGGTGCGTGAACAGAGAGACCTGGGGGTATATGTAAAGAGTAGGATCCTAAAGGGGGTGCATGAACAGAGAGACCTGGGGGTATATGGAAAGAGTATGATCCTAAAGGGGGTGCATGAACAGAGAGACCTAGGGGTCTATGTAAAGACTATGATCCTAAAGGGGGTGCGTGAACAGAGAGACCTGGGGGTATATGTAAAGAGTATGATCCTAAAGGGGATGCGTGAACAGAGAGACCTGGGGGTCTATGTAAAGAGTATGATCCTAAAGGGGGTGCATGAACAGAGAGACCAGGGGGTATATGTAAAGAGTATGATCCTAAAGGGGGTGCGTGAACAGAGAGACCTGGGGGTCTATGTAAGGAGTATGATCCTAAAGGGGGTGCATGAACAGAGAGACCTGGGGGTATATGTAAAGAGTATGATCCTAAAGGGGGTGCGTGAACAGACAGACCTGAGGGTATATGGAAAGAGTATGATCCTAAAGGGGGTGCATGAACAGAGAGACCGGGGGGTATATGTAAAGAGTATGATCCTAAAGGGGGTGCATGAACAGAGAGACATGGGGGTATATGTAAAGAGTATGATCCTAAAGGGGGTGCGTGAACAGAGAGACCTGGGGGTATATGGAAAGAGTATGATCCTAAAGGGGGTGCATGAACAGAGAGACCTGGGGGTCTGTGTAAAGAGTATGATCCTAAAGGGGGTGCATGAACAGAGAGACCTGGGGGTATATGGAAAGAGTATGATCCTAAAGGGGGTGCATGAACAGAGAGACCGGGGGGTATATGTAAAGAGTATGATCCTAAAGGGGGTGCGTGAACAGAGAGACCTGGGGGTATATGGAAAGAGTATGATCCTAAAGGGGGTGCATGAACAGAGAGACCGGGGGGTATATGGAAAGAGTACGATCCTAAAGGGGGTGCGTGAACAGAGAGACCTGGGGGTATATGTAAAGAGTATGATCCTAAAGGGGTGCGTGAACAGAGAGACCTGGGGGTATATGGAAAGAGTATGATCCTAAAGGGGGTGCATGAACAGAGAGTCCTGGGGGTCTGTGTAAAGAGTATGATCCTAAAGGGGGTGCATGAACAGAGAGACCGGGGGGTATATGGAAAGAGTATGATCCTAAAGGGGGTGCGTGAACAGAGAGACCTGGGGGTATATGTAAAGAGTATGATCCTAAAGGGGGTGCGTGAACAGAGAGACCTGGGGGTATATGGAAAGAGTATGATCCTAAAGGGGGTGCGTGAACAGAGAAACCGGGGGGTCTGTGTAAAGAGTATGATCCTAAAGGGGGTGCGTGAACAGAGAGACCTGGGGGTATATGTAAAGAGTATGATCCTAAAGGGGGTGCATGAACAGAGAGACCTGGGGGTATATGTAAAGAGTATGATCCTAAAGGGGGTGCGTGAACAGAGAGACCTGGGGGTATATGTAAAGAGTATGATCCTAAAGGGGGTGCATGAACAGAGAGACCTGGGGGTATATGTAAAGAGTATGATCCTAAAGGGGGTGCGTGAACAGAGAGACCTGGGGGTCTATGTAAAGAGTATGATCCTAAAGGGGGTGCATGAATAGAGAGACCTGGGGGCCTGTGTAAAGAGTATGATCCTAAAGGGGGTGCGTGAACAGAGAGACCTGGGGGTATATGTAAAGAGTATGATCCTAAAGGGGGTGCATGAACAGAGAGACCGGGGGGTCTGTGTAAAGAGTATGATCCTAAAGGGGGTGCGTGAACAGAGAGACCTGGGGGTCTGTGTAAAGAGTATGATCCTAAAGGGGGTGTGTGAACAGAGAGACCTGGGGGTCTATGTAAAGAGTATGATCCTAAAGGGGGTGCATGAACAGAGAGACCTGGGGGCCTGTGTAAAGAGTATGATCCTAAAGGGGGTGCGTGAACAGAGAGACCTGGGGGTATATGTAAAGAGTATGATCCTAAAGGGGGTGCATGAACAGAGAGACCTGGGGGCCTGTGTAAAGAGTATGATCCTAAAGGGGGTGAGTGAACAGAGAGACCTGGGGGTATATGTAAAGAGTATGATCCTAAAGAGGGTGCAGGAACAGAGAGACCTGGGGGTCTGTGTAAAGAGTATGATCCTAAAGGGGGTGCGTGAACAGAGAGACCTGGGGGTATATGTAAAGAGTATGATCCTAAAGGGGGTGCGTGAACAGAGAGACCTGGGGGTCTATGTGAAGAGTATGATCCTAAAGGGGGTGCTTGAACAGAGAGACCTGGGGTATATGTAAAGAGTGTGATCCTAAAGGGGGTGCGTGAACAGAGAGACCTGGGGGTATATGTAAAGAGTATGATCCTAAAGGGGGTGCGTGAACAGAGAGACCTGGGGGTATATGTAAAGAGTATGATCCTAAAGGGGGTGCATGAACAGAGAGACCGGGGGGTATATGGAAAGAGTATGATCCTAAAGGGGGTGCGTGAACAGAGAGACCTGGGGGTATATGTAAAGAGTATGATCCTAAAGGGGGTGCATGAACAGAGAGACCTGGGGGTCTGTGTAAAGAGTATGATCCTAAAGGGGGTGCGTGAACAGAGAGACCTGGGGGTCTGTGTAAAGAGTATGATCCTAAAGGGGGTGCGTGAACAGAGAGACCTGGGGGTATATGTAAAGAGTATGATCCTAAAGGGGGTGCGTGAACACAGAGACCTGGGGGTATATGTAAAGAGTATGATCCTAAAGGGGGTGCGTGAACAGAGAGACCTGGGGGTCTGTGTAAAGAGTATGATCCTAAAGGGGGTGCATGAACAGAGAGACCTGGGGGTATATGTAAAGAGTATGATCCTAAAGTGGGTGCATGAACAGAGAGACCTGGGGGTCTGTGTAAAGAGTATGATCCTAAAGGGGGTGCGTGAACAGAGAGACCTGGGGGTCTGTGTAAAGAGTATGATCCTAAAGGGGGTGCGTGAACAGAGAGACCTGGGGGTATATGTAAAGAGTATGATCCTAAAGGGGGTGCGTGAACAGAGAGACCTGGGGGTATATGGAAAGAGTATGATCCTAAAGGGGGTGCATGAACAGAGAGACCTGGGGGTCTGTGTAAAGAGTATGATCCTAAAGGGGGTGCATGAACAGAGAGACCTGGGGGTATATGGAAAGAGTATGATCCTAAAGGGGGTGCATGAACAGAGAGACCGGGGGGTATATGTAAAGAGTATGATCCTAAAGGGGGTGCGTGAACAGAGAGACCTGGGGGTATATGGAAAGAGTATGATCCTAAAGGGGGTGCATGAACAGAGAGACCGGGGGGTATATGGAAAGAGTACGATCCTAAAGGGGGTGCGTGAACAGAGAGACCTGGGGGTATATGTAAAGAGTATGATCCTAAAGGGGTGCGTGAACAGAGAGACCTGGGGGTATATGGAAAGAGTATGATCCTAAAGGGGGTGCATGAACAGAGAGTCCTGGGGGTCTGTGTAAAGAGTATGATCCTAAAGGGGGTGCATGAACAGAGAGACCGGGGGGTATATGGAAAGAGTATGATCCTAAAGGGGGTGCGTGAACAGAGAGACCTGGGGGTATATGTAAAGAGTATGATCCTAAAGGGGGTGCGTGAACAGAGAGACCTGGGGGTATATGGAAAGAGTATGATCCTAAAGGGGGTGCGTGAACAGAGAAACCGGGGGGTCTGTGTAAAGAGTATGATCCTAAAGGGGGTGCGTGAACAGAGAGACCTGGGGGTATATGTAAAGAGTATGATCCTAAAGGGGGTGCATGAACAGAGAGACCTGGGGGTATATGTAAAGAGTATGATCCTAAAGGGGGTGCGTGAACAGAGAGACCTGGGGGTATATGTAAAGAGTATGATCCTAAAGGGGGTGCATGAACAGAGAGACCTGGGGGTATATGTAAAGAGTATGATCCTAAAGGGGGTGCGTGAACAGAGAGACCTGGGGGTCTATGTAAAGAGTATGATCCTAAAGGGGGTGCATGAATAGAGAGACCTGGGGGCCTGTGTAAAGAGTATGATCCTAAAGGGGGTGCGTGAACAGAGAGACCTGGGGGTATATGTAAAGAGTATGATCCTAAAGGGGGTGCATGAACAGAGAGACCGGGGGGTCTGTGTAAAGAGTATGATCCTAAAGGGGGTGCGTGAACAGAGAGACCTGGGGGTCTGTGTAAAGAGTATGATCCTAAAGGGGGTGTGTGAACAGAGAGACCTGGGGGTCTATGCAAAGAGTATGATCCCAAAGGGGGTGCATGAACAGAGAGACCTGGGGGCCTGTGTAAAGAGTATGATCCTAAAGGGGGTGCGTGAACAGAGAGACCTGGGGGTATATGTAAAGAGTATGATCCTAAAGGGGGTGCATGAACAGAGAGACCTGGGGGCCTGTGTAAAGAGTATGATCCTAAAGGGGGTGAGTGAACAGAGAGACCTGGGGGTATATGTAAAGAGTATGATCCTAAAGGGGGTGCAGGAACAGAGAGACCTGGGGGTCTGTGTAAAGAGTATGATCCTAAAGGGGGTGCGTGAACAGAGAGACCTGGGGGTATATGTAAAGAGTATGATCCTAAAGGGGGTGCGTGAACAGAGAGACCTGGGGGTCTATGTGAAGAGTATGATCCTAAAGGGGGTGCTTGAACAGAGAGACCTGGGGTATATGTAAAGAGTGTGATCCTAAAGGGGGTGCGTGAACAGAGAGACCTGGGGGTATATGTAAAGAGTATGATCCTAAAGGGGGTGCGTGAACAGAGAGACCTGGGGGTATATGTAAAGAGTATGATCCTAAAGGGGGTGCATGAACAGAGAGACCGGGGGGTATATGGAAAGAGTATGATCCTAAAGGGGGTGCGTGAACAGAGAGACCTGGGGCTATATGTAAAGAGTATGATCCTAAAGGGGGTGCATGAACAGAGAGACCTGGGGGTCTGTGTAAAGAGTATGATCCTAAAGGGGGTGCGTGAACAGAGAGACCTGGGGGTCTGTGTAAAGAGTATGATCCTAAAGGGGGTGCGTGAACAGAGAGACCTGGGGGTATATGTAAAGAGTATGATCCTAAAGGGGGTGCGTGAACACAGAGACCTGGGGGTATATGTAAAGAGTATGATCCTAAAGGGGGTGCGTGAACAGAGAGACCTGGGGGTCTGTGTAAAGAGTATGATCCTAAAGGGGGTGCATGAACAGAGAGACCTGGGGGTATATGTAAAGAGTATGATCCTAACGTGGGTGCATGAACAGAGAGACCTGGGGGTCTGTGTAAAGAGTATGATCCTAAAGGGGGTGCGTGAACAGAGAGACCTGGGGGTCTGTGTAAAGAGTATGATCCTAAAGGGGGTGCGTGAACAGAGAGACCTGGGGGTATATGTAAAGAGTATGATCCTAAAGGGGGTGCGTGAACACAGAGACCTGGGGGTATATGTAAAGAGTATGATCCTAAAGGGGGTGCGTGAACAGAGAGACCTGGGAGTCTGTGTAAAGAGTATGATCCTAAAGGGGGTGCGTGAACAGAGAGACCGGGGGGTAGATGTAAAGAGTATGATCCTAAAGGGGGTGCATGAACAGAGAGACCTGGGGGTATATGTAAAGAGTATGATCCTAAAGGGGGTGCATGAACAGAGAGACCTGGGGGTATATGTAAAGAGTATGATCCTAAAGGGGGTGCGTGAACAGAGAGACCTGAGGGTATATGGAAGGTGTATGATCCTAAAGGGGGTGCATGAACAGAGAGACCGGGGGGTATATGTAAAGAGTACGATCCTAAAGGGGGTGCATGAACAGAGAGACCTGGGGGTATATGTAAAGAGTATGATCCTAAAGGGGGTGCGTGAACAGAGAGACCTGGGGGTATATGGAAAGAGTATGATCCTAAAGGGGGTGCGTGAACAGAGAGACCTGGGGGTATATGGAAAGAGTATGATCCTAAAGGGGGTGCATGAACAGAGAGACCTGGGGGTATATGGAAAGAGTATGATCCTAAAGGGGGTGCATGAACAGAGAGACCGGGGGGTATATGTAAAGAGCATGATCCTAAAGGGGGTGCGTGAACAGAGAGACCTGGGGGTCTGTGTAAAGAGTATGATCCTAAAGGGGGTGCATGAACAGAGAGACCGGGGGGTATATGGAAAGAGTATGATCCTAAAGGGGGTGCGTGAACAGAGAGACCTGGGGGTATATGTAAAGAGTATGATCCTAAAGGGGGTGCGTGAACAGAGAGACCTGTGGGTATATGGAAAGAGTATGATCCTAAAGTGGGTGCGTGAACAGAGAAACCGGGGGGTCTGTGTAAAGAGTATGATCCTAAAGGGGGTGCGTGAACAGAGAGACCTGGGGGTCTATGTAAAGAGTATGATCCTAAAGGGGGTGCGTGAACAGAGAGACCTGGGGGTCTATGTAAAGAGTATGATCCTAAAGGGGGTGCATGAACAGAGAGACCTGGGGGAAAATGTAAAGAGTATGATCCTAAAGCGGGTGCGTGAACAGAGAGACCTGGGGGTCTATGTAAAGAGTATGATCCTAAAGGGGGTGCATGAACAGAGAGACCTGGGGGTATATGTAAAGAGTATGATCCTAAAGGGGGTGCGTGAACAGAGAGACCTGGGGGTATATGTAAAGAGTATGATCCTAAAGGGGGTGCGTGAACAGAGAGACCTGGGGGTCTATGTAAAGAGTATGATCCTAAAGGGGGTGCATGAACAGAGAGACCTGGGGGTATATGTAAAGAGTATGATCCTAAAGGGGGTGCGTGAACAGAGAGACCTGGGGGTATATGTAAAGAGTATGATCCTAAAGGGGGTGCATGAACAGAGAGACCTGGGGGTATATGTGAAGAGTATGATCCTAAAGGGGGTGCGTGAACAGAGAGACCTGGGGGTATATGTAAAGAGTATGATCCTAAAGGGGGTGCGTGAACAGAGAGACCTGGGGGTATATGTAAAGAGTATGATCCTAAAGGGGGTGCATGAACAGAGAGTCCTGGGGGTATATGTAAAGAGTATGATCCTAAAGGGGGTGCATGAACAGAGAGACCTGGGGGTATATGTAAAGAGTATGATCCTAAAGGGGGTGCGTGAACAGAGAGACCTGGGGGTATATGTAAAGAGTATGATCCTAAAGGGGGTGCGTGAACAGAGAGACCTGGGGGTCTATGTAAAGAGTATGATCCTAAAGGGGGTGCATGAACAGAGAGACCTGGGGGTATATGTAAAGAGTATGATCCTAAAGGGGGTGCGTGAACAGAGAGACCTGGGGGTATATGTAAAGAGTATGATCCTAAAGGGGGTGCATGAACAGAGAGACCTGGGGGTATATGTGAAGAGTATGATCCTAAAGGGGGTGCGTGAACAGAGAGACCTGGGGGTATATGTAAAGAGTATGATCCTAAAGGGGGTGCGTGAACAGAGAGACCTGGGGGTATATGTAAAGAGTATGATCCTAAAGGGGGTGCATGAACAGAGAGTCCTGGGGGTATATGTAAAGAGTATGATCCTAAAGGGGGTGCATGAACAGAGAGACCTGGGGGTATATGTAAAGAGTATGATCCTAAAGTGGGTGCGTGAACAGAGAAACCGGGGGGTCTGTGTAAAGAGTATGATCCTAAAGGGGGTGCGTGAACAGAGAGACCTGGGGGTCTATGTAAAGAGTATGATCCTAAAGGGGGTGCGTGAACAGAGAGACCTGGGGGTCTATGTAAAGAGTATGATCCTAAAGGGGGTGCATGAACAGAGAGACCTGGGGGAAAATGTAAAGAGTATGATCCTAAAGCGGGTGCGTGAACAGAGAGACCTGGGGGTCTATGTAAAGAGTATGATCCTAAAGGGGGTGCATGAACAGAGAGACCTGGGGGTATATGTAAAGAGTATGATCCTAAAGGGGGTGCGTGAACAGAGAGACCTGGGGGTATATGTAAAGAGTATGATCCTAAAGGGGGTGCGTGAACAGAGAGACCTGGGGGTCTATGTAAAGAGTATGATCCTAAAGGGGGTGCATGAACAGAGAGACCTGGGGGTATATGTAAAGAGTATGATCCTAAAGGGGGTGCGTGAACAGAGAGACCTGGGGGTGTATGTAAAGAGTATGATCCTAAAGAGGGTGCATGAACAGAGAGACCTGGGGGTATATGTGAAGAGTATGATCCTAAAGGGGGTGCGTGAACAGAGAGACCTGGGGGTATATGTAAAGAGTATGATCCTAAAGGGGGTGCGTGAACAGAGAGACCTGGGGGTATATGTAAAGAGTATGATCCTAAAGGGGGTGCATGAACAGAGAGACCTGGGGGTATATGTAAAGAGTATGATCCTAAAGGGGGTGCGTGAACAGAGAGACCTGGGGGTATATGTAAAGAGTATGATCCTAAAGGGGGTGCATGAACAGAGAGACCGGGGGGTATATGGAAAGAGTATGATCCTAAAGGGGGTGCGTGAACAGAGAGACCTGGGGGTATATGTAAAGAGTATGATCCTAAAGGGGGTGCGTGAACAGAGAGACCTGGGGGTCTATGTAAAGAGTATGATCCTAAAGGGGGTGCGTGAACAGAGAGACCTGGGGGTCTATGTAAAAAGTATGATCCTAAAGGGGGTGCATGAACAGAGAGACCTGGGGGAAAATGTAAAGAGTATGATCCTAAAGCGGGTGCGTGAACAGAGAGACCTGGGGGTCTATGTAAAGAGTATGATCCTAAAGGGGGTGCATGAACAGAGAGACCTGGGGGTATATGTAAAGAGTATGATCCTAAAGGGGGTGCGTGAACAGAGAGACCTGGGGGTATATGTAAAGAGTATGATCCTAAAGGGGGTGCGTGAACAGAGAGACCTGGGGGTCTATGTAAAGAGTATGATCCTAAAGGGGGTGCATGAACAGAGAGACCTGGGGGTATATGTAAAGAGTATGATCCTAAAGGGGGTGCGTGAACAGAGAGACCTGGGGGTATATGTAAAGAGTATGATCCTAAAGGGGGTGCATGAACAGAGAGACCTGGGGGTATATGTGAAGAGTATGATCCTAAAGGGGGTGCGTGAACAGAGAGACCTGGGGGTATATGTAAAGAGTATGATCCTAAAGGGGGTGCGTGAACAGAGAGACCTGGGGGTATATGTAAAGAGTATGATCCTAAAGGGGGTGCATGAACAGAGAGTCCTGGGGGTATATGTAAAGAGTATGATCCTAAAGGGGGTGCATGAACAGAGAGACCTGGGGGTATATGTAAAGAGTATGATCCTAAAGGGGGTGCGTGAACAGAGAGACCTGGGGGTATATGTAAAGAGTATGATCCTAAAGGGGGTGCGTGAACAGAGAGACCTGGGGGTCTATGTAAAGAGTATGATCCTAAAGGGGGTGCATGAACAGAGAGACCTGGGGGTATATGTAAAGAGTATGATCCTAAAGGGGGTGCGTGAACAGAGAGACCTGGGGGTATATGTAAAGAGTATGATCCTAAAGGGGGTGCATGAACAGAGAGACCTGGGGGTATATGTGAAGAGTTTGATCCTAAAGGGGGTGCGTGAACAGAGAGACCTGGGGGTATATGTAAAGAGTATGATCCTAAAGGGGGTGCGTGAACAGAGAGACCTGGGGGTATATGTAAAGAGTATGATCCTAAAGGGGGTGCATGAACAGAGAGTCCTGGGGGTATATGTAAAGAGTATGATCCTAAAGGGGGTGCATGAACAGAGAGACCTGGGGGTATATGTAAAGAGTATGATCCTAAAGTGGGTGCGTGAACAGAGAAACCGGGGGGTCTGTGTAAAGAGTATGATCCTAAAGGGGGTGCGTGAACAGAGAGACCTGGGGGTCTATGTAAAGAGTATGATCCTAAAGGGGGTGCGTGAACAGAGAGACCTGGGGGTCTATGTAAAGAGTATGATCCTAAAGGGGGTGCATGAACAGAGAGACCTGGGGGAAAATGTAAAGAGTATGATCCTAAAGCGGGTGCGTGAACAGAGAGACCTGGGGGTCTATGTAAAGAGTATGATCCTAAAGGGGGTGCATTAACAGAGAGACCTGGGGGTATATGTAAAGAGTATGATCCTAAAGGGGGTGCGTGAACAGAGAGACCTGGGGGTATATGTAAAGAGTATGATCCTAAAGGGGGTGCGTGAACAGAGAGACCTGGGGGTCGATGTAAAGAGTATGATCCTAAAGGGGGTGCATGAACAGAGAGACCTGGGGGTATATGTAAAGAGTATGATCCTAAAGGGGGTGCGTGAACAGAGAGACCTGGGGGTGTATGTAAAGAGTATGATCCTAAAGGGGGTGCATGAACAGAGAGACCTGGGGGTATATGTGAAGAGTATGATCCTAAAGGGGGTGCGTGAACAGAGAGACCTGGGGGTCTATGTAAAGAGTATGATCCTAAAGGGGGTGCGTGAACAGAGAGACCTGGGGGTCTATGTAAAGAGTATGATCCTAAAGGGGGTGCATGAACAGAGAGACCTGGGGGAAAATGTAAAGAGTATGATCCTAAAGCGGGTGCGTGAACAGAGAGACCTGGGGGTCTATGTAAAGAGTATGATCCTAAAGGGGGTGCATGAACAGAGAGACCTGGGGGTATATGTAAAGAGTATGATCCTAAAGGGGGTGCGTGAACAGAGAGACCTGGGGGTATATGTAAAGAGTATGATCCTAAAGGGGGTGCGTGAACAGAGAGACCTGGGGGTCTATGTAAAGTGTATGATCCTAAAGGGGGTGCATGAACAGAGAGACCTGGGGGTATATGTAAAGAGTATGATCCTAAAGGGGGTGCGTGAACAGAGAGACCTGGGGGTATATGTAAAGAGTATGATCCTAAAGGGGGTGCATGAACAGAGAGACCTGGGGGTATATGTGAAGAGTATGATCCTAAAGGGGGTGCGTGAACAGAGAGACCTGGGGGTATATGTAAAGAGTATGATCCTAAAGGGGGTGCGTGAACAGAGAGACGTGGGGGTATATGTAAAGAGTATGATCCTAAAGGGGGTGCATGAACAGAGAGTCCTGGGGGTATATGTAAAGAGTATGATCCTAAAGGGGGTGCATGAACAGAGAGACCTGGGGGTATATGTAAAGAGTATGATCCTAAAGGGGGTGCGTGAACAGAGAGACCTGGGGGTATATGTAAAGAGTATGATCCTAAAGGGGATGCGTGAACAGAGAGACCTGGGGGTCTATGTAAAGAGTATGATCCTAAAGGGGGTGCATGAACAGAGAGACCGGGGGGTATATGTAAAGAGTATGATCCTAAAGGGGGTGCGTGAACAGAGAGACCTGGGGGTCTATGTAAAGAGTATGATCCTAAAGGGGGTGCATGAACAGAGAGACCTGGGGGTATATGTAAAGAGTATGATCCTAAAGTGGGTGCGTGAACAGACAGACCTGGGGGTCTATGTAAAGAGTATGATCCTAAAGGGGGTGCATGAACAGAGAGACCTGGGGGTATATGGAAAGAGTATGATCCTAAAGGGGGTGCATGAACAGAGAGACCTAGGGGTCTATGTAAAGAGTATGATCCTAAAGGGGGTGCGTGAACAGAGAGACCTGGGGGTATATGTAAAGAGTATGATCCTAAAGGGGATGCGTGAACAGAGAGACCTGGGGGTCTATGTAAAGAGTATGATCCTAAAGGGGGTGCATGAACAGAGAGACCGGGGGGTATATGTAAAGAGTATGATCCTAAAGGGGGTGCGTGAACAGAGAGACCTGGGGGTCTATGTAAAGAGTATGATCCTAAAGGGGGTGCATGAACAGAGAGACCTGGGGGTATATGTAAAGAGTATGATCCTAAAGGGGGTGCGTGAACAGACAGACCAGAGGGTATATGGAAAGAGTATGATCCTAAAGGGGGTGCATGAACAGAGAGACCGGGGGGTATATGTAAAGAGTATGATCCTAAAGGGGGTGCATGAACAGAGAGACCTGGGGGTATATGTAAAGAGTATGATCCTAAAGGGGGTGCGTGAACAGAGAGACCTGGGGGTATATGGAAAGAGTATGATCCTAAAGGGGGTGCATGAACAGAGAGACCTGGGGGTCTGTGTAAAGAGTATGATCCTAAAGGGGGTGCATGAACAGAGAGACCTGGGGGTATATGGAAAGAGTATGATCCTAAAGGGGGTGCATGAACAGAGAGACCGGGGGGTATATGTAAAGAGTATGATCCTAAAGGGGGTGCGTGAACAGAGAGACCTGGGGGTATATGGAAAGAGTATGATCCTAAAGGGGGTGCATGAACAGAGAGACCTGGGGGTATATGTAAAGAGTATGATCCTAAAGGGGGTGCGTGAACAGAGAGACCTGGGGGTCTGTGTAAAGAGTATGATCCTAAAGGGGGTGCATGAACAGAGAGACCGGGGGGTATATGGAAAGAGTATGATCCTAAAGGGGGTGCGTGAACAGAGAGACCTGGGGGTATATGTAAAGAGTATGATCCTAAAGGGGGTGCGTGAACAGAGAGACCTGGGGGTATATGGAAAGAGTATGATCCTAAAGGGGGTGCATGAACAGAGAGTCCTGGGGGTCTGTGTAAAGAGTATGATCCTAAAGGGGGTGCATGAACAGAGAGACCGGGGGGTATATGGAAAGAGTATGATCCTAAAGGGGGTGCGTGAACAGAGAGACCTGGGGGTATATGTAAAGAGTATGATCCTAAAGGGGGTGCGTGAACAGAGAGACCTGGGGGTATATGGAAAGAGTATGATCCTAAAGTGGGTGCGTGAACAGAGAAACCGGGGGGTCTGTGTAAAGAGTATGATCCTAAAGGGGGTGCGTGAACAGAGAGACCTGGGGGTATATGTAAAGAGTATGATCCTAAAGGGGGTGCATGAACAGAGAGACCTGGGGGTATATGTAAAGAGTATGATCCTAAAGGGGGTGCGTGAACAGAGAGACCTGGGGGTATATGTAAAGAGTATGATCCTAAAGGGGGTGCATGAACAGAGAGACCTGGGGGTATATGTAAAGAGTATGATCCTAAAGGGGGTGCGTGAACAGAGAGAGCTGGGGGTCTATGTAAAGAGTATGATCCTAAAGGGGGTGCATGAACAGAGAGACCTGGGGGCCTGTGTAAAGAGTATGATCCTAAAGGGGGTGCGTGAACAGAGAGACCTGGGGGTATATGTAAAGAGTATGATCCTAAAGGGGGTGCATGAACAGAGAGACCTGGGGGCCTGTGTAAAGAGTATGATCCTAAAGGGGGTGCGTGAACAGAGAGACCTGGGGGTATATGTAAAGAGTATGATCCTAAAGGGGGTGCATGAACAGAGAGACCTGGGGGTCTGTGTAAAGAGTATGATCCTAAAGGGGGTGCGTGAACAGAGAGACCTGGGGGTATATGTAAAGAGTATGATCCTAAAGGGGGTGCGTGAACAGAGAGACCTGGGGGTCTATGTGAAGAGTATGATCCTAAAGGGGGTGCTTGAACAGAGAGACCTGGGGTATATGTAAAGAGTGTGATCCTAAAGGGGGTGCGTGAACAGAGAGACCTGGGGGTATATGTAAAGAGTATGATCCTAAAGGGGGTGCGTGAACAGAGAGACCTGGGGCTATATGGAAAGAGTATGATCCTAAAGGGGGTGCGTGAACAGAGAGACCTGGGGGTATATGTAAAGAGTATGATCCTAAAGGGGGTGCATGAACAGAGAGACCTGGGGGTCTGTGTAAAGAGTATGATCCTAAAGGGGGTGCGTGAACAGAGAGACCTGGGGGTCTGTGTAAAGAGTATGATCCTAAAGGGGGTGCGTGAACACAGAGACCTGGGGGTATATGTAAAGAGTATGATCCTAAAGGGGGTGCGTGAACAGAGAGACCTGGGGGTCTGTGTAAAGAGTATGATCCTAAAGGGGGTGCGTGAACAGAGAGACCTGGGGGTATATGTAAAGAGTATGATCCTAAAGGGGGTGCATGAACAGAGAGACCTGGGGGTCTGTGTAAAGAGTATGATCCTAAAGGGGGTGCGTGAACAGAGAGACCTGGGGGTATATGTAAAGAGTATGATCCTAAAGGGGGTGCGTGAACAGAGAGACCTGCGGGTATATGTAAAGAGTATGATCCTAAAGGGGGTGCGTGAACAGAGAGACCTGGGGGTTTGTGTAAAGAGTATGATCCTAAAGGGGGTGCGTGAACAAAGAGACCTGGGGGTATATGTAAAGAGTATGATCCTAAAGGGGGTGCGTGAACAGAGAGACCTGGGGGTCTGTGTAAAGAGTATGATCCTAAAGGGGGTGCGTGAACAGAGAGACCTGGGGGTATTTGTAAAGAGTATGATCCTAAATGGGGTGCATGAACAGAGAGACCTGGGGGTCTGTGTAAAGAGTATGATCCTAAAGGGGGTGCGTGAACAGAGAGACCTGGGGGTATATGTAAAGAGTATGATCCTAAAGGGGGTGCGTGAACAGAGAGACCGGGGGGTATATGGAAAGAGTATGATCCTAAAGGGGGTGCATGAACAGAGAGTCCTGGGGGTCTATGTAAAGAGTATGATCCTAAAGGGGGTGCATGAACAGAGAGACCTGGGGGTATATGTAAAGAGTATGATCCTAAAGGGGGTGCATGAACAGAGAGACCGGGGGGTATATGGAAAGAGTATGATCCTAAAGGGGGTGCATGAACAGAGAGACCTGGGGGTCTGTGTAAAGAGTATGATCCTAAAGGGGGTGCATGAACAGAGAGACCTGGGGGTATATGTAAAGAGTATGATCCTAAAGGGGGTGCATGAACAGAGAGACCGGGGGGTATATGTAAAGAGTATGATCCTAAAGGGGGTGCATGAACAGAGAGACCTGGGGGTCTATGTAAAGAGTATGATCCTAAAGGGGGTGCATGAACAGAGAGACCGGGGGGTATATGTAAAGAGTATGATCCTAAAGGGGGTGCATGAACAGAGAGACCGGGGGGTATATGGAAAGAGTATGATCCTAAAGGGGGTGCGTGAACAGAGAGACCTGGGGGTATATGGAAAGAGTATGATCCTAAAGGGGGTGCATGAACAGAGAGACCTGGGGGTCTGTGTAAAGAGTATGATCCTAAAGGGGGTGCGTGAACAGAGAGACCTGGGGGGTATATGTAAAGAGTATGATCCTAAAGGGGGTGCATGAACAGAGAGACCTGGGGGTCTGTGTAAAGAGTATGATCCTAAAGGGGGTGCGTGAACAGAGAGACCTGGGGGTATATGTAAAGAGTATGATCCTAAAGGGGGTGCGTGAACAGAGAGACCTGGGGGTCTATGTGAAGAGTATGATCCTAAAGGGGGTGCGTGAACAGAGAGACCTGGGGGTATATGTAAAGAGTATGATCCTAAAGGGGGTGCGTGAACAGAGAGACCTGGGGGTCTATGTAAAGAGTATGATCCTAAAGGGGGTGCATGAACAGAGAGACCTGGGGGTATATGTAAAGAGTATGATCCTAAAGGGGGTGCGTGAACAGAGAGACCTGGGGGTATATGTAAAGAGTATGATCCTAAAGGGGGTGAATGAACAGAGAGACCTGGGGGTATATGTGAAGAGTATGATCCTAAAGGGGGTGCGTGAACAGAGAGACCTGGGGGTATATGTAAAGAGTATGATCCTAAAGGGGGTGCATGAACAGAGAGTCCTGGGGGTATATGTAAAGAGTATGATCCGAAAGGGGGTGCATGAACAGAGAGACCTGGGGGTAGATGTAAAGAGTATGATCCTAAAGGGGGTGCGTGAACAGAGAGACCTGGGGGTATATGTAAAGAGTAGGATCCTAAAGGGGGTGCATGAACAGAGAGACCTGGGGGTATATGGAAAGAGTATGATCCTAAAGGGGGTGCATGAACAGAGAGACCTAGGGGTCTATGTAAAGAGTATGATCCTAAAGGGGGTGCGTGAACAGAGAGACCTGGGGGTATATGTAAAGAGTATGATCCTAAAGGGGATGCGTGAACAGAGAGACCTGGGGGTCTATGTAAAGAGTATGATCCTAAAGGGGGTGCATGAACAGAGAGACCGGGGGGTATATGTAAAGAGTATGATCCTAAAGGGGGTGCGTGAACAGAGAGACCTGGGGGTCTATGTAAAGAGTATGATCCTAAAGGGGGTGCATGAAAAGAGAGACCTGGGGGTATATGTAAAGAGTATGATCCTAAAGGAGGTGCGTGAACAGAGAGACCTGAGGGTATATGGAAAGAGTATGATCCTAAAGGGGGTGCATGAACAGAGAGACCGGGGGGTATATGTAAAGAGTATGATCCTAAAGAGGGTGCATGAACAGAGAGACCTGGGGGTATATGTAAAGAGTATGATCCTAAAGGGGGTGCGTGAACAGAGAGACCTGGGGGTATATGGAAAGAGTATGATCCTAAAGGGGGTGCATGAACAGAGAGACCTGGGGGTCTGTGTAAAGAGTATGATCCTAAAGGGGGTGCATGAACAGAGAGACCTGGGGGTATATGGAAAGAGTATGATCCTAAAGGGGGTGCATGAACAGAGAGACCGGGGGGTATATGTAAAGAGTATGATCCTAATGGGGGTGCGTGAACAGAGAGACCTGGGGGTATATGGAAAGAGTATGATCCTAAAGGGGGTGCATGAACAGAGAGACCTGGGGGTATATGTAAAGAGTATGATCCTAAAGGGGGTGCGTGAACAGAGAGACCTGGGGGTCTGTGTAAAGAGTATGATCCTAAAGGGGGTGCATGAACAGAGAGACCGGGGGGTATATGGAAAGAGTATGATCCTAAAAGGGGTGCGTGAACAGAGAGACCTGGGGGTATATGTAAAGAGTATGATCCTAAAGGGGGTGCGTGAACAGAGAGACCTGGGGGTATATGGAAAGAGTATGATCCTAAAGGGGGTGCATGAACAGAGAGTCCTGGGGGTCTGTGTAAAGAGTATGATCCTAAAGGGGGTGCATGAACAGAGAGACCGGGGGGTATATGGAAAGAGTATGATCCTAAAGGGGGTGCGTGAACAGAGAGACCTGGGGGTATATGTAAAGAGTATGATCCTAAAGGGGGTGCGTGAACAGAGAGACCTGGGGCTATATGGAAAGAGTATGATCCTAAAGGGGGAGCGTGAACAGAGAAACCGGGGGGTCTGTGTAAAGAGTATGATCCTAAAGGGGGTGCGTGAACAGAGAGACCTGGGGGTATATGTAAAGAGTATGATCCTAAAGGGGGTGCATGAACAGAGAGACCTGGGGGTATATGTAAAGAGTATGATCCTAAAGGGGGTGCGTGAACAGAGAGACCTGGGGGTATATGTAAAGAGTATGATCCTAAAGGGGGTGCATGAACAGAGAGACCGGGGGGTCTGTGTAAAGAGTATGATCCTAAAGGGGGTGCGTGAACAGAGAGACCTGGGGGTCTGTGTAAAGAGTATGATCCTAAAGGGGGTGCGTGAACAGAGAGACCTGGGGGTCTATGTAAAGAGTATGATCCTAAAGGGGGTGCATGAACAGAGAGACCTGGGGGCCTGTGTAAAGAGTATGATCCTAAAGGGGGTGCGTGAACAGAGAGACCTGGGGGTATATGTAAAGAGTATGATCCTAAAGGGGGTGCATGAACAGAGAGACCTGGGGGCCTGTGTAAAGAGTATGATCCTAAAGGGGGTGAGTGAACAGAGAGACCTGGGGGTATATGTAAAGAGTATGATCCTAAAGGGGGTGCATGAACAGAGAGACCTGGGGGTCTGTGTAAAGAGTATGATCCTAAAGGGGGTGCGTGAACAGAGAGACCTGGGGGTATATGTAAAGAGTATGATCCTAAAGGGGGTGCGTGAACAGAGAGACCTGGGGGTCTATGTGAAGAGTATGATCCTAAAGGGGGTGCTTGAACAGAGAGACCTGGGGTATATGTAAAGAGTGTGATCCTAAAGGGGGTGCGTGAACAGAGAGACCTGGGGGTATATGTAAAGAGTATGATCCTAAAGGGGGTGCGTGAACAGAGAGACCTGGGGGTATATGTAAAGAGTATGATCCTAAAGGGGGTGCATGAACAGAGAGACCGGGGGGTATATGGAAAGAGTATGATCCTAAAGGGGGTGCGTGAACAGAGAGACCTGGGGGTATATGTAAAGAGTATGATCCTAAAGGGGGTGCATGAACAGAGAGACCTGGGGGTCTGTGTAAAGAGTATGATCCTAAAGGGGGTGCGTGAACAGAGAGACCTGGGGGTCTGTGTAAAGAGTATGATCCTAAAGGGGGTGCGTGAACAGAGAGACCTGGGGGTATATGTAAAGAGTATGATCCTAAAGGGGGTGCGTGAACACAGAGACCTGGGGGTATATGTAAAGAGTATGATCCTAAAGGGGGTGCGTGAACAGAGAGACCTGGGGGTCTGTGTAAAGAGTATGATCCTAAAGGGGGTGCATGAACAGAGAGACCTGGGGGTATATGTAAAGAGTATGATCCTAAAGGGGGTGCATGAACAGAGAGACCTGGGGGTCTGTGTAAAGAGTATGATCCTAAAGGGGGTGCGTGAACAGAGAGACCTGGGGGTCTGCGTAAAGAGTATGATCCTAAAGGGGGTGCGTGAACAGAGAGACCTGGGGGTATATGTAAAGAGTATGATCCTAAAGGGGGTGCGTGAACACAGAGACCTGGGGGTATATGTAAAGAGTATGATCCTAAAGGGGGTGCGTGAACAGAGAGACCTGGGGGTCTGTGTAAAGAGTATGATCCTAAAGCGGGTGCGTGAACAGAGAGACCGGGGGGTAGATGTAAAGAGTATGATCCTAAAGGGGGTGCATGAACAGAGAGACCTGGGGGTATATGTAAAGAGTATGATCCTAAAGGGGGTGCATGAACAGAGAGACCTGGGGGTATATGTAAAGAGTATGATCCTAAAGGGGGTGCGTGAACAGAGAGACCTGAGGGTATATGGAAGGAGTATGATCCTAAAGGGGGTGCATGAACAGAGAGACCGGGGGGTATATGTAAAGAGTACGATCCTAAAGGGGGTGCATGAACAGAGAGACCTGGGGGTATATGTAAAGAGTATGATCCTAAAGGGGGTGCGTGAACAGAGAGACCTGGGGGTATATGGAAAGAGTATGATCCTAAAGGGGGTGCGTGAACAGAGAGACCTGGGGGTATATGGAAAGAGTATGATCCTAAAGGGGGTGCATGAACAGAGAGACCTGGGGGTATATGGAAAGAGTATGATCCTAAAGGGGGTGCATGAACAGAGAGACCGGGGGGTATATGTAAAGAGCATGATCCTAAAGGGGGTGCGTGAACAGAGAGACCTGGGGGTATATGGAAAGAGTATGATCCTAAAGGGGGTGCGTGAACAGAGAGACCTGGGGGTCTGTGTAAAGAGTATGATCCTAAAGGGGGTGCATGAACAGAGAGACCGGGGGGTATATGGAAAGAGTATGATCCTAAAGGGGGTGTGTGAACAGAGAGACCTGGGGGTATATGTAAAGAGTATGATCCTAAAGGGGGTGCGTGAACAGAGAGACCTGTGGGTATATGGAAAGAGTATGATCCTAAAGTGGGTGCGTGAACAGAGAAACCGGGGGGTCTGTGTAAAGAGTATGATCCTAAAGGGGGTGCGTGAACAGAGAGACCTGGGGGTCTATGTAAAGAGTATGATCCTAAAGGGGGTGCGTGAACAGAGAGACCTGGGGGTCTATGTAAAGAGTATGATCCTAAAGGGGGTGCATGAACAGAGAGACCTGGGGGAAAATGTAAAGAGTATGATCCTAAAGCGGGTGCGTGAACAGAGAGACCTGGGGGTCTATGTAAAGAGTATGATCCTAAAGGGGGTGCATGAACAGAGAGACCTGGGGGTATATGTAAAGAGTATGATCCTAAAGGGGGTGCGTGAACAGAGAGACCTGGGGGTATATGTAAAGAGTATGATCCTAAAGGGGGTGCGTGAACAGAGAGACCTGGGGGTCTATGTAAAGAGTATGATCCTAAAGGGGGTGCATGAACAGAGAGACCTGGGGGTATATGTAAAGAGTATGATCCTAAAGGGGGTGCGTGAACAGAGAGACCTGGGGGTATATGTAAAGAGTATGATCCTAAAGGGGGTGCATGAACAGAGAGACCTGGGGGTATATGTGAAGAGTATGATCCTAAAGGGGGTGCGTGAACAGAGAGACCTGGGGGTATATGTAAAGAGTATGATCCTAAAGGGGGTGCGTGAACAGAGAGACCTGGGGGTATATGTAAAGAGTATGATCCTAAAGGGGGTGCATGAACAGAGAGTCCTGGGGGTATATGTAAAGAGTATGATCCTAAAGGGGGTGCATGAACAGAGAGACCTGGGGGTATATGTAAAGAGTATGATCCTAAAGGGGGTGCGTGAACAGAGAGACCTGGGGGTATATGTAAAGAGTAGGATCCTAAAGGGGGTGCATGAACAGAGAGACCTGGGGGTATATGGAAAGAGTATGATCCTAAAGGGGGTGCATGAACAGAGAGACCGGGGGGTCTATGTAAAGAGTATGATCCTAAAGGGGGTGCGTGAACAGAGAGACCTGGGGGTCTATGTAAAGAGTATGATCCTAAAGGGGGTGCATGAACAGAGAGACCTGGGGGTATATGTAAAGAGTATGATCCTAAAGGGGGTGCGTGAACAGACAGACCTGAGGGTATATGGAAAGAGTATGATCCTAAAGGGGGTGCATGAACAGAGAGACCGGGGGGTATATGTAAAGAGTATGATCCTAAAGGGGGTGCATGAACAGAGAGACCTGGGGGTATATGTAAAGAGTATGATCCTAAAGGGGGTGCGTGAACAGAGAGACCTGGGGGTATATGGAAAGAGTATGATCCTAAAGGGGGTGCATGAACAGAGAGACCTGGGGGTCTGTGTAAAGAGTATGATCCTAAAGGGGGTGCATGAACAGAGAGACCTGGGGGTATATGGAAAGAGTATGATCCTAAAGGGGGTGCATGAACAGAGAGACCGGGGGGTATATGTAAAGAGTATGATCCTAAAGGGGGTGCGTGAACAGAGAGACCTGGGGGTATATGGAAAGAGTATGATCCTAAAGGGGGTGCATGAACAGAGAGACCTGGGGGTATATGTAAAGAGTATGATCCTAAAGGGGGTGCGTGAACAGAGAGACCTGGGGGTCTGTGTAAAGAGTATGATCCTAAAGGGGGTGCATGAACAGAGAGACCGGGGGGTATATGGAAAGAGTATGATCCTAAAGGGGGTGCGTGAACAGAGAGACCTGGGGGTATATGTAAAGAGTATGATCCTAAAGGGGGTGCGTGAACAGAGAGACCTGGGGGTATATGGAAAGAGTATGATCCTAAAGGGGGTGCATGAACAGAGAGTCCTTGGGGTCTGTGTAAAGAGTATGATCCTAAAGGGGGTGCATGAACAGAGAGACCGGTGGGTATATGGAAAGAGTATGATCCTAAAGGGGGTGCGTGAACAGAGAGACCTGGGGGTATATGTAAAGAGTATGATCCTAAAGGGGGTGCGTGAACAGAGAGACCTGGGGGTATATGGAAAGAGTATGATCCTAAAGGGGGTGCGTGAACAGAGAAACCGGGGGGTCTGTGTAAAGAGTATGATCCTAAAGGGGGTGCGTGAACAGAGAGACCTGGGGGTATATGTAAAGAGTATGATCCTAAAGGGGGTGCATGAACAGAGAGACCTGGGGGTATATGTAAAGAGTATGATCCTAAAGGGGGTGCGTGAACAGAGAGACCTGGGGGTATATGTAAAGAGTATGATCCTAAAGGGGGTGCATGAACAGAGAGACCTGGGGGTATATGTAAAGAGTATGATCCTAAAGGGGGTGCGTGAACAGAGAGACCTGGGGGTCTATGTAAAGAGTATGATCCTAAAGGGGGTGCATGAACAGAGAGACCTGGGGGCCTGTGTAAAGAGTATGATCCTAAAGGGGGTGCGTGAACAGAGAGACCTGGGGGTATATGTAAAGAGTATGATCCTAAAGGGGGTGCATGAACAGAGAGACCGGGGGGTCTGTGTAAAGAGTATGATCCTAAAGGGGGTGCGTGAACAGAGAGACCTGGGGGTCTGTGTAAAGAGTATGATCCTAAAGGGGGTGCGTGAACAGAGAGACCTGGGGGTCTATGTAAAGAGTATGATCCTAAAGGGGGTGCATGAACAGAGAGACCTGGGGGCCTGTGTAAAGAGTATGATCCTAAAGGGGGTGCGTGAACAGAGAGACCTGGGGGTATATGTAAAGAGTATGATCCTAAAGGGGGTGCATGAACAGAGAGACCTGGGGGCCTGTGTAAAGAGTATGATCCTAAAGGGGGTGAGTGAACAGAGAGACCTGGGGGTATATGTAAAGAGTATGATCCTAAAGGGGGTGCATGAACAGAGAGACCTGGGGGTCTGTGTAAAGAGTATGATCCTAAAGGGGGTGCGTGAACAGAGAGACCTGGGGGTATATGTAAAGAGTATGATCCTAAAGGGGGTGCGTGAACAGAGAGACCTGGGGGTCTATGTGAAGAGTATGATCCTAAAGGGGGTGCTTGAACAGAGAGACCTGGGGTATATGTAAAGAGTGTGATCCTAAAGGGGGTGCGTGAACAGAGAGACCCTGGGGGTATATGTAAAGAGTATGATCCTAAAGGGGGTGCGTGAACAGAGAGACCTGGGGGTATATGTAAAGAGTATGATCCTAAAGGGGGTGCATGAACAGAGAGACCGGGGGGTATATGGAAAGAGTATGATCCTAAAGGGGGTGCGTGAACAGAGAGACCTGGGGGTATATGTAAAGAGTATGATCCTAAAGGGGGTGCATGAACAGAGAGACCTGGGGGTCTGTGTAAAGAGTATGATCCTAAAGGGGGTGCGTGAACAGAGAGACCTGGGGGTCTGTGTAAAGAGTATGATCCTAAAGGGGGTGCGTGAACAGAGAGACCTGGGGGTATATGTAAAGAGTATGATCCTAAAGGGGGTGCGTGAACACAGAGACCTGGGGGTATATGTAAAGAGTATGATCCTAAAGGGGGTGCGTGAACAGAGAGACCTGGGGGTCTGTGTAAAGAGTATGATCCTAAAGGGGGTGCATGAACAGAGAGACCTGGGGGTATATGTAAAGAGTATGATCCTAAAGGGGGTGCATGAACAGAGAGACCTGGGGGTCTGTGTAAAGAGTATGATCCTAAAGGGGGTGCGTGAACAGAGAGACCTGGGGGTCTGTGTAAAGAGTATGATCCTAAAGGGGGTGCGTGAACAGAGAGACCTGGGGGTATATGTAAAGAGTATGATCCTAAAGGGGGTGCGTGAACACAGAGACCTGGGGGTATATGTAAAGAGTATGATCCTAAAGTGGGTGCGTGAACAGAGAGACCTGGGGGTCTGTGTAAAGAGTATGATCCTAAAGGGGGTGCGTGAACAGAGAGACCGGGGGGTAGATGTAAAGAGTATGATCCTAAAGGGGGTGCATGAACAGAGAGACCTGGGGGTATATGTAAAGAGTATGATCCTAAAGGGGGTGCATGAACAGAGAGACCTGGGGGTATATGTAAAGAGTATGATCCTAAAGGGGGTGCGTGAACAGAGAGACCTGAGGGTATATGGAAGGTGTATGATCCTAAAGGGGGTGCATGAACAGAGAGACCGGGGGGTATATGTAAAGAGTACGATCCTAAAGGGGGTGCATGAACAGAGAGACCTGGGGGTATATGTAAAGAGTATGATCCTAAAGGGGGTGCGTGAACAGAGAGACCTGGGGGTATATGGAAAGAGTATGATCCTAAAGGGGGTGCGTGAACAGAGAGACCTGGGGGTATATGGAAAGAGTATGATCCTAAAGGGGGTGCATGAACAGAGAGACCTGGGGGTATATGGAAAGAGTATGATCCTAAAGGGGGTGCATGAACAGAGAGACCGGGGGGTATATGTAAAGAGCATGATCCTAAAGGGGGTGCGTGAACAGAGAGACCTGGGGGTATATGGAAAGAGTATGATCCTAAAGGGGGTGCGTGAACAGAGAGACCTGGGGGTCTGTGTAAAGAGTATGATCCTAAAGGGGGTGCGTGAACAGAGAGACCTGGGGGTATATGTAAAGAGTATGATCCTAAAGGGGATGCGTGAACAGAGAGACCTGGGGGTCTATGTAAAGAGTATGATCCTAAAGGGGGTGCATGAACAGAGAGACCGGGGGGTATATGTAAAGAGTATGATCCTAAAGGGGGTGCGTGAACAGAGAGACCTGGGGGTCTATGTAAAGAGTATGATCCTAAAGGGGGTGCATGAACAGAGAGACCTGGGGGTATATGTAAAGAGTATGATCCTAAAGGGGGTGCGTGAACAGACAGACCTGAGGGTATATGGAAAGAGTATGATCCTAAAGGGGGTGCATGAACAGAGAGACCGGGGGGTATATGTAAAGAGTATGATCCTAAAGGGGGTGCATGAACAGAGAGACCTGGGGGTATATGTAAAGAGTATGATCCTAAAGGGGGTGCGTGAACAGAGAGACCTGGGGGTATATGGAAAGAGTATGATCCTAAAGGGGGTGCATGAACAGAGAGACCTGGGGGTCTGTGTAAAGAGTATGATCCTAAAGGGGGTGCATGAACAGAGAGACCTGGGGGTATATGGAAAGAGTATGATCCTAAAGGGGGTGCATGAACAGAGAGACCGGGGGGTATATGTAAAGAGTATGATCCTAAAGGGGGTGCGTGAACAGAGAGACCTGGGGGTATATGGAAAGAGTATGATCCTAAAGGGGGTGCATGAACAGAGAGACCTGGGGGTATATGTAAAGAGTATGATCCTAAA
Source organism: Somniosus microcephalus (assembly GCF_052327205.1). NCBI lineage: Eukaryota > Metazoa > Chordata > Chondrichthyes > Squaliformes > Somniosidae > Somniosus > Somniosus microcephalus. The sequence continues at coordinate 47,727 of NW_028225997.1, forward strand.
GGGGGTGCGTGAACAGAGAGACCTGGGGGTCTGTGTAAAGAGTATGATCCTAAAGGGGGTGCATGAACAGAGAGACCGGGGGGTATATGGAAAGAGTATGATCCTAAAGGGGGTGCGTGAACAGAGAGACCTGGGGGTATATGTAAAGAGTATGATCCTAAAGGGGGTGCGTGAACAGAGAGACCTGGGGGTATATGGAAAGAGTATGATCCTAAAGGGGGTGCATGAACAGAGAGTCCTGGGGGTCTGTGTAAAGAGTATGATCCTAAAGGGGGTGCATGAACAGAGAGACCGGGGGGTATATGGAAAGAGTATGATCCTAAAGGGGGTGCGTGAACAGAGAGACCTGGGGGTATATGTAAAGAGTATGATCCTAAAGGGGGTGCGTGAACAGAGAGACCTGGGGGTATATGGAAAGAGTATGATCCTAAAGGGGGTGCGTGAACAGAGAAACCGGGGGGTCTGTGTAAAGAGTATGATCCTAAAGGGGGTGCGTGAACAGAGAGACCTGGGGGTATATGTAAAGAGTATGATCCTAAAGGGGGTGCATGAACAGAGAGACCTGGGGGTATATGTAAAGAGTATGATCCTAAAGGGGGTGCGTGAACAGAGAGACCTGGGGGTATATGTAAAGAGTATGATCCTAAAGGGGGTGCATGAACAGAGAGACCTGGGGGTATATGTAAAGAGTATGATCCTAAAGGGGGTGCGTGAACAGAGAGACCTGGGGGTCTATGTAAAGAGTATGATCCTAAAGGGGGTGCATGAACAGAGAGACCTGGGGGCCTGTGTAAAGAGTATGATCCTAAAGGGGGTGCGTGAACAGAGAGACCTGGGGGTATATGTAAAGAGTATGATCCTAAAGGGGGTGCATGAACAGAGAGACCTGGGGGCCTGTGTAAAGAGTATGATCCTAAAGGGGGAGCGTGAACAGAGAGACCTGGGGGTATATGTAAAGAGTATGATCCTAAAGGGGGTGCATGAACAGAGAGACCTGGGGGTCTGTGTAAAGAGTATGATCCTAAAGGGGGTGCGTGAACAGAGAGACCTGGGGGTATATGTAAAGAGTATGATCCTAAAGGGGGTGCGTGAACAGAGAGACCTGGGGGTCTATGTGAAGAGTATGATCCTAAAGGGGGTGCTTGAACAGAGAGACCTGGGGTATATGTAAAGAGTGTGATCCTAAAGGGGGTGCGTGAACAGAGAGACCTGGGGGTATATGTAAAGAGTATGATCCTAAAGTGGGTGCGTGAACAGAGAGACCTGGGGGTATATGGAAAGAGTATGATCCTAAAAGGGGTGCGTGAACAGAGAGACCTGGGGGTATATGTAAAGAGTATGATCCTAAAGGGGGTGCATGAACAGAGAGACCTGGGGGTCTGTGTAAAGAGTATGATCCTAAAGGGGGTGCGTGAACAGAGAGACCTGGGGGTCTGTGTAAAGAGTATGATCCTAAAGGGGGTGCGTGAACACAGAGACCTGGGGGTATATGTAAAGAGTATGATCCTAAAGGGGGTGCGTGAACAGAGAGACCTGGGGGTCTGTGTAAAGAGTATGATCCTAAAGGGGGTGCGTGAACAGAGAGACCTGGGGGTATATGTAAAGAGTATGATCCTAAAGGGGGTGCATGAACAGAGGGACCTGGGGGTCTGTGTAAAGAGTATGATCCTAAAGGGGGTGCGTGAACAGAGAGACCTGGGGGTATATGTAAAGAGTATGATCCTAAAGGGGGTGCGTGAACAGAGAGACCTGCGGGTATATGTAAAGAGTATGATCCTAAAGGGGGTGCGTGAACAGAGAGACCTGGGGGTTTGTGTAAAGAGTATGATCCTAAAGGGGGTGCGTGAACACAGAGACCTGGGGGTATATGTAAAGAGTATGATCCTAAAGGGGGTGCGTGAACAGAGAGACCTGGGGGTATATGTAAAGAGTATGATCCTAAAGGGGGTGCATGAACAGAGAGACCTGGGGGTCTGTGTAAAGAGTATGATCCTAAAGGGGTTGCGTGAACAGAGAGACCTGGGGGTATATGTAAAGAGTATGATCCTAAAGGGGGTGCGTGAACAGAGAGACCTGCGGGTATATGTAAAGAGTATGATCCTAAAGGGGGTGCGTGAACAGAGAGACCTGGGGGTATATGTAAAGAGTATGATCCTAATGGGGGTGCGTGAACAGAGAGACCTGGGGGTATATGTAAAGAGTATGATCCTAAAGGGGGTGCATGAACAGAGAGACCGGGGGGTATATGGAAAGAGTATGATCCTAAAGGGGGTGCATGAACAGAGAGTCCTGGGGGTCTATGTAAAGAGTATGATCCTAAAGGGGGTGCATGAACAGAGAGACCTGGGGGTATATGTAAAGAGTATGATCCTAAAGGGGGTGCATGAACAGAGAGACCGGGGGGTATATGGAAAGAGTATGATCCTAAAGGGGGTGCATGAACAGAGAGACCTGGGCGTCTGTGTAAAGAGTATGATCCTAAAGGGGGTGCATGAACAGAGAGACCTGGGGGTATATGTAAAGAGTATGATCCTAAAGGGGGTGCATGAACAGAGAGACCGGGGGGTATATGTAAAGAGTATGATCCTAAAGGGGGTGCATGAACAGAGAGACCTGGGGGTCTATGTAAAGAGTATGATCCTAAAGGGGGTGCATGAACAGAGAGACCGGGGGGTATATGTAAAGAGTATGATCCTAAAGGGGGTGCATGAACAGAGAGACCGGGGGGTATATGGAAAGAGTATGATCCTAAAGGGGGTGCGTGAACAGAGAGACCTGGGGGTATATGGAAAGAGTATGATCCTAAAGGGGGTGCATGAACAGAGAGACCTGGGGGTCTGTGTAAAGAGTATGATCCTAAAGGGGGTGCGTGAACAGAGAGACCTGGGGGTATATGTAAAGAGTATGATCCTAACGGGGGTGCATGAACAGAGAGACCTGGGGGTCTATGGAAAGAGTATGATCCTAAAGGGGGTGCGTGAACAGAGAGACCTGGGGGTATATGGAAAGAGTATGATCCTAAAGGGGTTGCATGAACAGAGAGACCTGGGGGTATATGTAAAGAGTATGATCCTAAAGTGGGTGCATGAACAGAGAGACCGGGGGGTATATGTAAAGAGTATGATCCTAAAGGGGGTGCGTGAACAGAGAGACCGGGGGGTCTGTGGAAAGAGTATGATCCTAAAGGGGGTGCGTGAACAGAGAGACCGGGGGGTCTGTGGAAAGAGTATGATCCTAAAGGGGGTGCGTGAACAGAGAGACCGGGGGGTCTGTGGAAAGAGTATGATCCTAAAGGGGGTGCATGAACAGAGAGACCGGGGGGTCTGTGGAAAGAGTATGATCCTAAAGGGGGTGCGTGAACAGAGAGACCTGGGGGTATATGTAAAGAGTATGATCCTAAAGGGGGTGCGTGAACAGAGAGACCGGGGGGCCTATGGAAAGGAATAGCCATATTTCAGAAAGCTACACCATCCTAGGAATGGGATTTTTGGCATTATTAAAACACGAAAGCTGGGTTTAAAATCGAAACGCCTCAGCGACTCCGGCTGTAAACAGAATACAGGCTTCTGAGGTAAGATTTTTTGTTAACACAAAAGTTGTAAACACTTTACAAGCTTTTGAAATGGGAATTGGTTGTTAATATTAAGACAATAGCCCTGTTGAAACAGTAGGTTGGATGTTCCTCTATGTCTGAACATTGGAAGAAACACAATAGCAATGCTCAAGTTAAGTGTTATAAACCAACACTTCAGAAAGCATCACATAAATTTAAAAAAACATGTGCCTTTGAAAAAATGACATCAAGTAAAAGAAATACCTGCCGTAAAATAGTTTTATGTTAAACTTAGAACAAGGAGACAGAAGTCTGTAATACAACCAATTGAAGTAGCTCAGAAATGCATAGAACACGCTAGTTGAAGTGTTTTTGGTTTACATATTGTAAAAGGTACAAACAGAAGACTTTGTAAATATTACATCAATAGATGCACCAAGCAATCACATTGTGTTTGTGTTGAAAATGGAACAGTTAGGAGACACTACGTCTGCTTATAAACAGCTAAGGTGATTTAAAAATTGAATGGAAGGCCTTCGTAAGAATGGCATCAAATAGATACATCAGTCATAACCATTTTTTATGATAAAATTTGAATGCCTAAAGGAGGAGACACAAGTCTGCAAGTTAACAGCTGAACTGACAGTAAGGTTAGAAAGAAGTCAGCAGAGATATGACTAGAGATAATTAGCTTACATCAGCAGAAAACTTATATACCACTGCAAAAAGGGTATAAAATATGGAACTTTTAGATAGAAAGTCAGAAGTCGCTGGAAGGGGCAAGCGATTCTCAGCTTCAGAGGCAGGCTCTGTAAGTTTTTAACTCTTTGAGTCTTGGGGATTAAAAAGGTGCTTTTATTTGATTTTGGTGGATATCCTGGGTTAGAAATAATAAGAAATGTAAAAATGTAATGAAGTTAAGATTTGAGAATAAGGATCTCTGAGAATAAGAAATGTAAGCTATTTGTTTTAGAACTGTTAAAGTTGCGATTGAATCACCAGCTGTTCACTACATGTCGGTTCTTTAATAAATCTTTTTTTAGAATTGTCTCACAGAGTATTTCTGTATCAAACTCGTGAAATCAATCTCTGGACACTCTTTGGTGAGGAGTTGCAGAGTTCTGGGGGGGTGGGGGTTTCCAGACCCTCATAATATCCGGAAGGTTACAGTCTAGTTAAACTTATTAAAAGTGCTATCTGGAGGATGGTAACATCTTCAAGTCATTCCTTTCCTTTAGGGAGAGATAGCCTGGACCTTTAGACCCAATTAAGCTTCTTATAGAATTCGTCTATCTCTAACTTTAGTTGAATGTGAATGTCTGGGGACTACGCCTGATCCGGGGTAGCCGAAAAGGGCTAGGACTAGTAATTATCCCTTCATATATGTGCACAAATCATTGAAGGTGGCAGGACAGGATGAGAAAGTGGTTTAAAAAAAGCATACGGGATCTGGGGCTTCATAAATAGAGGCATAGAGTGCAAAAGCAAAGAAGTTATGATGAACCTTTCTAAAACACTGGTTCAGCCTCAACTGGCGTATTGTCTCCAATTCTGGGCACCACACTTTAGGAAGGATGTGAACACCGTAGAGAGGGTGCAGAAAAGATTTACAAGAATGGTTGCAGGGATGAGGGACTTCAGTTACGAGGATAGACTGGAGAAGCTGGGGTTGTTCTCCTTAGAGCAGAGAAGGTTGAGAGGAAATTTGATAGAGGTATTCAAAATTATGAGGGGTCTAGACAGAGTAGATAGAGAGAAACTGTTCCCTTTGGCGGAAGGTTCAAGAACCAGAGGACACAGATTTAAGGTGATTGGCAAAAGAACTAAAGGCGACATGAGGAAAAACTTTTTTACGCAGCGAGTGGTTAGGATATGGAATGCACTGCCTGAAAAGGTGGTGGAGGCAGACTTAATCATGGCTTTCAAAAGGGAATTGGATAAATACCTGAAGGAAAGAAAATTGCAGGGCTACGGGGAAAGGGCGGGAGAGTGGGACTAGCTGAAGTGTTCTTGCAGAGAGACGACACGGGCTTGGCGGGCCGAATGGCCTCCTTCTGTGTAATAACCATTCTATGATTCTATAAAAACAGATGCCAAGCCAAAAAAGGAGCTATTAGGAGGGGTGGCCAAAAGCGTGGCCAATGAGAAAATTTTAAGCAGGATGTTAAATAATGTAAGATACCCTATTCGTGTATACATATATACGTAGAGTTATGATTTGGTTTAATCTCAAATGATTAGGATTTTTGCTTTCTTTTTACCTGAATTGTTTGTAAATGTGTACTGTAGCTAGAAATAATGAAATGATTAGAGTTGTTCATTTCCAGCATGCTTTAGAGTTTAATATGTCAGGGTACAATTTAGCTGACTGTGCTGCTTAGCTTATGCTGAGGTGCGGGATGTGGGTTGCAGGATGTGTGATTCGGGCCTGTTGACTTCTTTTTGTCGCCACATTGTGAAACGAGATAGCCAAGAAAGTCTTAAGATAAGGTGGTGGGACAATGAGCTCAGGATAATTAGTGACATGCTTAATGGTAAACAGATTGGCAATCTGGAGGTTTGTAGGAACTATCTCATTTCTGGGGGTCTTGTTCACAATAGCTCTTATCAGGACATAAAGAATCATCTAGGACCGTGTGCATGACTAGAGACCTATAAAGATCTTAAGCTTTCCTTAACAATTTGTAAAGAGTCAGTGTTCTGGACTTATGGACATTATGGACATTTTACATGCAGATAGCACCCTCTGGTGGTGGTTATTCTGTTAGCAGTGTTTGTATGCAGCAGAGGTCATTTGACCTTTCTACCTGTTTGACCCAGGAAGTAGAATTCCAGGAAGAACCTAACTGAGTAATGGAGGATCTGCCACGAGGGATCCTCAATCCAATGTAATCTGATCTCATATGTTAGGCCAGGCGCAATATCTGTGAGTAGTTTTGTTTGTTAGCATAATAGCAACTTTGTCAGTGTAGTATTTTGACAATACTATGTTTATGAGAAGTAATAGTTGATATTTACAGAAGTACAGTCCAAATGTTAGTTAGTTATACAATTAGTCTATTCTACTGTTGTAAATATGTTTATATCTTAAGTAATATCGAATGTATAGTACTCAGTTTATGTACAAAACATACTTTGTCTTTGTTTACAGTTTCACAAATTTGTTCAAGTAAAGCTTCAAACAGCGAAACAGCTTCACGAGGAATTATTTGAATAAGTGTTTAGCTTGCTGGATAACTAGATAGGAGCACGTCTAGCGAGGCCAGTACAGTCAGGATAGATGTAGGTTATGTTTTTACCCAGAGGGGAAATGTGTTTGGAGGGTTGTAGGGCAGGAGAAGGTTCCAGTGATAGTGAGAGGTGAGTGATTTGAACATGAGGATGAGAATTTTAAAAACAAGGTGTTGGTGGACTGGTAGCCAATGTAGGCCAGTGAGCGCAAATGATGGGTGAATGGGACTTGGTGCGATTTAAAATATGGGCAGTAAAATTTTGGATGAGCTAAAGTTTATGGAGGGCGCAAGATGGGAGGCCGGCCTGGAGAGCATTGGAATAGCCGATTCTTGCGGTAACAAAAGCATGGATGAGGGTTTCAGCAGCAGATAAGCTGAGGCAGGGGCGGAGATGGGCAATGTTACTTAGGTGGAAGTAGGCAGTCTTTGTGATGGAGAGGATATGAGGTTGAAAGCTCATCTCAGGGTCAAATAGAATGCCGAGGTTGTGAACAGTCAGGTTCAGCTCGGACAGTGGCTAGGGAGGGTGATGAAATCGGTGGCTAGGGAATGAAGTTCATGGCGGAGGCCAAAGACGATGCCTTTGGTCTTCCCAATATTTAACCGGAGGAAATTGTGGCTCTTCCAGGACTGGATGTTGGACAAGCAGTTTGATAACACAAAAGGAGTGGAGGGGTCGATAGAGGTGGTGGTGAGATAGAGCTGGGTGTTGTCAGCGTACATGTGGAACCTGACACCATGTCTTCAGATGTTATTAACATTGCGGAGACAGGAAGAGAAGCCATTGCTGGAAATTCACTGGCAATGACTGCATAGGTAAGAGTGGACTCAGACAAGGTTCCCACTCAGCTGGACCATGGAAGAGAGGCGTTGAAGAAGGATAAGAATATTGCCCCTTGGTTACAGTCACAGAGGATGTCATTTGTGACTTTAATTAGGGCTATTTCAGTGCTATAGCAGGGGTAGAAAACTGATTGGAGAGGCTCAAACATGGAGTTTCGGTAAAGATTCAGCACCATTTTCTTATTTTTACTCACAATGGTCCTGTGATTTTAGTGTATGTTTCCTGTGACAAATCAGTAATTTTAATTATCAAGTAATTCAAAAATATTGGACATAGCTGATGTAGGGTCGTTAACAAAAAAAATCTTATTTACAACTACACAAGTACACCCTGTAAAAATACTCTGAGGTTGCTACTTTAAAATATGGATGCACCACAACCATTGCAGCAATTTATTCAGTATCAACTATGCACAGTAAAATCGTGCGGAAATAATTTTGAGTGTGTTGTCACACAAGAGGCAGTAAAGTCCGGTTATCGAGGGGAACTGATAACATTATAGTGAATGTAAATGTTATACTGTCAGTCTGCATGAGAACCGAACCTATCATCGTGACTCTTTTTTTCGTGCTATTTTGGAGTTGGGTTTGACGGGCTGTGCTGCACTGTTCTATCCCATCCTGTGCTACAAGCCTCTGCAAATTTTAATTCACCCGCACAGAAAACCGAAGAATTACGCCAATGAAAATATGTCCACAGCAACCCGCTCTGGAATAAGATTAGTGCGCGTGCGTACTGCTATGCATTGTGGGAACTGTAGTTCATTATTGGGGTAATGGTACGGCAACGTCACATAAACGACGGGCGTTAAAACTACAAGGTCCAGAAGCCGCTGCGCTACCAGCTTCCACCACGGGTTTGTCACGAAGTTGGGTTGATGCAAGGTGAGTGCAGCGCACAATGCAGTCTTTGCCTGAATTTCAGATGTGCCTCATCTTCAGAGCGAACAGCGATTTTCCCGGGGGACGAAGTTGGGGGGGGGAGCAGTGATTCAGGATATGGATGCATTAAAAAAATGCTATTTCCCGTTGCGGCGCCACAATTTTCTGGACCCAGACCGTTTGGGATAGATTTTTATAATAATTCCACTGTCAGCCCTCATATGCTTTTAGGGTTAAAGTGATGAACGTTAAAACGTTTCTGCATTGTGATGGTTTCATAGCGCACCATGGGGTTATGGCTGTTCCGTTTTTTAACAGTATGGACTATGTTAAAGTTGTTTTGAAATGTATTCATTTACCTGGTTAATAGTTTAGCTATTGGGAAGTAGAAACGGCTTTAACCACAGAATAAAGTTTGGGAAATCAGATTTATGTTTAGCCAGTTATTTTATGGCAAGCATTGGTCGAAGAATTTGATGGGCATCTGAAGTTCACGTGAAATAGGTTATTTACACTTATCAATCAGAACTTTCCTCGTTTTCTTTACTTGTGAGAAAAAAATAGAAAAGTGAAGTAGAGAATCCCCCAGTATTCTCATTTCCAAATGTGTTTTACACATATGGTAATAGTTGCCACAAATTCATGTGACTGAATTTTTGTTTAGTTAGATATTCGCACATCTCCAGGCCACGTGTTGACTGTTAAATATTGGCAACAATGCTGTTTTTATCTCCGCAAACGCTATGGTACATACTGGTAATTTGTAGTATATCCTGTAAGACTGTGGTTGAAAGAGGATTTGTGCCATTTAACTTACGTTGGATCATTGCAATTCCACTACATGGCTGATTTCAACCAAAAAGAAGCTTGAGTACAGGGATTTTATTTTATGAAGTCAATTTAGAAATATCTTTTTTTAAAGGGAGCAAAGAAAATTTAAATTGAATCTCATGGGATGTGGTTGCTTTGAGATTTGTTAAATTTTATCTTTGATTAATTTATTTAACCTGATTTAAGCACTTCTATAATCTGTGTTCTAATGAAAAAAGGCTCAATTTTTCAAGTCTTCTATTTCCTCATACCAGGCAATGAATTTGTGCTGTACTGTCTTGATAACTTCAATATCTTTCCTCTAGTGTGGAGCCCAATACTGTATGCTGTACTCTAACTGAGGTCTTATTAAGGATTTATATAAGCTTATTGTTGCCTCTTATCTTTTATATTTTATACCTGTTGAGATAAAACCTAGAATACCATTAGCTTTTCTTACAGCCGTATCAACCCAAGGTGCTGCCTTTAATGTTCTGTGAACCTGTACCCCCAAATCTCTACTCTTTCACAGCACTGAGCCTACTTCCATTCGCAGTATAATTACTGCAATTTTTTCCCAAAATGCACCATCTCACAATTATTGACATTGAATTCCGTCTGCCACTTTTTAACCCCCCCCTCATCTTATTAATATTCCTTTGCAGCTTCATTTGGTCTACTAAAGAATTAACTACACCTATTTTGGTTTCATCTGCAAATGTTGACACCGCTGCCTCTAGGCCTTTGTGAAATCATTGATATACACCCCCCCCCCCCCTTTTTATCCCTCTCTCCCACATGGCAGCTGTCTCCCATTCTGCCAGCGCATTTCACACCTAATCTAGAGCCATCTTTTGTCTCCACTAGTCCTATCACCATCTCGTCTCATTTTGAATACCTCTTAATGTCTCTTCTCTTGTTCTCTCCCAGCCTGGCCTCTTAATCTATTTCATTTCCTGTGCCTCTTTAGTCTTGACAAAGGGTTCACCCGAAACGTTGACACTAATTTCTCTCCACAGATGTTGCCTGGCCTGCTGAGTTTTTCCAGCATTTTCTGTTATTTTAAACTCGCTCATCTTGGTCTCAAATCACTTCAGGATTCACCTCACCTCTGATATCCTCTTTTTAGTAAAGGCTGGTGTGAGGTACTTACTAAATACCTCTGCCATTTTTTGATCAAATTGACAATCTTCTCCTCTCAGGGGTCCCACCTTCTTTAAAAATTCTCTTTTTTACCAAAGTACTTGTAAAATAATTTTTTTTCTCATACTGCCTCTTGGTTTTCCTCATCTCACTTAACCTCTTATATTTTCATATTATCCTTTAGCTGTTTTCATTATTATTTGTTATATTCCTCATAGGCCCTCTTCAATTAATATTTTTCTAATCTATTTATTACAACATCCTAAAACTTTGAAACTTAAAAAAAAAAATGACCTGCTGTACAGTACTTTCTGCCAATTTCTCTTTCCACCTCACCTTAGTTAACTCACTTCTCATCTTTATAAAATCTGCTGTAATCCAATCTAATATATGACCTGACTTTTCCCCTTTATAATTGGATCATCAATTGTATCATGTTATGGTCATTATCTCCAAGGTGCTTACCCACATTTAGCTCATCTGCCTGGTCTAGTTTATTACTCAAAACCAGATCTAGCAACAGAGCTCCACCCTCGTAGGTCTACCAACAAACAGCTTGAGAAAGGAGTCCTGTACACCTTTTTGGAATTCCATTCCCTTTTCTCAATTTACATACTCCGTCCCAATCGACAAGTGGATAATTAAAAATCTCCCAAACGATAATTTTGTTATTCCTACTCCTGCCTCTAACCTGACGGCAAATTTCTTCTTCTATTTCCTTCCCACAATTTTGAAATTTGTAATACATCCTTTACTGATATAACAAGCATTTAAAAATACATATATTTGAGTTCCAATCATATTGACTTTGTATGTACCCTCCCCTTATCTGCATCATCCCTCTACAGCATGTATTCCCTCTTTTTACCAATATTGCCAGTCTGCCTTCTTTCTCAGCTTTTCTATCCCTCCTAAATAAATTATAACCCAATATATTTATTTTCCAATCTTGTCATCTGCAGCCAGGTTTCTGTTAATGCTATTAAGTCCAGATCTTCTGGCAAAATAATTGCTTTCAGTTCCCCCAGTTTATTTTCCACACTCTACACATTGCAATACATACATTGTAACCATTTTTTAACGCTACTTTTCCTATGCATTTTTGTCTAAGCTACCCCCTACCTCCACTCCTTTTCCTGGTTTATAAGTAGTCCATTTGATTTTATTCCTCTTTGCCATATCCCTCTTGCTAAATTGTTTTCAGTACGAATATTATCCTCATCTATTTCTCTTTTCTCTATTAGCTGATCCTGGTTGGCTTATTTTCCCAGAGGCCTCCCTCCTAGTTTAAATACTTTGTCACTTCCCTCTTTAATCCTTTTGCCAGTACATTAGCATCCTGCCTGTTCAGATATAGCTTTGCAGAATAGCTCAGATCTGTCCCAGAACTGGTGCCTGTGTCCAACAAAGTGAATCCCTCTTCCTGACATGTTTAGTCATGCATTAATTTTCCTAATCTTACATAGAATTGCATAGTATTTACAGCACAGAAACTGGTCATTTGGCCCAACACGTCTATACTGGTGTTTATGCTCCACACGAGCCTCCTCCCACCTTCATTTCTCCCCATCAACCCAATCTGCCTGTCCTTTACAACTTCACTTGGAACTCCGATACAGTGGCTTATTGAAAGGCTTTTACCCTTTAGCTCAGCTAAGATTTACAGAAAAAATTACCCAACCAGTACTATAACTTGGTTATGCTGTTCCTCTCAAATGGAGGTTTTGATGTTATTTGAGAAGTTTGCAGAAAAAGTAAAGTCCAGAAAATGAGAAATAAATTGAGTAAAAGTGGAATTCCACACTCTGAACCGAGGGAAAGAGAAAATAGAAAACAAATAGACAGTGAGGTACTTTCTGCCCCAATGCAGAAATGTAATTTTTCCTTTCTCTCATTTTTCATTGCTGTCTCTTCCTGAAAACAATCAACAGAAATCTGCTCCTCGGCCTCTGTTACTGATTTCAGCAAGCCACTAGGCGGGATGCAAGAGATCTGGTTCCAAGCCTCTGCTACTCTAAATATGCCAATGTTTTCCAGTTTCTATACCGCTATCCGCTTCAAGGTTGGTCTGAAACTGACTTTCACTTGACAGAATGCAACAGTTTTGGGTTGCATTTGGGGTGCCACTGTAATGTGCTATCAGAGCAGCACTGGATGCAAGTGGACACCTGAGATGTCTAGCCTCTGGAAGCAAAATGAACCATGTAAACAAAAATGGGAGTGATTGCTGACACAAACGTTTGAGTCATTCTGAGCATGTGCACCTGCATGGGGGCGGAGCCTAAACACTGCCCCGCCCCCACCAGAGCCGTGCATCTGCCTAGCCACAGGGCTGCAGCCTGAAACACATTTCCTCCTGTTGCTAGCCGTTTTTTGCGTGGAGACCCTCCACATTAACAGGTGGATGGCACTGTCATCGCTGCACTGGAGCAGCCTGCCTGTGACAGCGATTGGATCAAATTACACTTGCAGAGAAATTACATATTCCAGGCAAACTGTTGGGTGTGTCTTTTCCTTCAAGGGGATCAATCAGAAATCTGGTCCAACCCACTTTTGGTGCAAATAAACAGTCAACAAAAATATGGTTACAGATTGGTGATATGTTACTCATTTTTTTAAGTTACAGAAATGGGGGTATACTGGATGGGCGGATGGATGGGCGGCGCAGACACGATGGGCCGAAGGGCCTCTTTCTGTGCTGTAAAACTCTATGACTCTATGACTGTGGACTGAATGCAATTTTCTTCCCTCCCTTTTCCAGATTTCCATCTTCAGTTGGATTGTTCCTTAAAGTAAGGTCATCTTCATTGAAAATGCGAGTGAATTGTATTGCATGCTAAATATTTGGAGACATATTCATTCATCCACTTTGAACAAGACTTCCACAAACCCAACACTGAAGCTTTTTTTAGTGGTGGCATATTTCAAGATGCTGCCAAACTTTACAGGGAGTGGGACAAATATGCTACAATATACAAATTTGTGTTGGACTTAAAGAGGAAGATCTAATTTTAAAGTCAAGTGCTACTGGGGCTCCAGATCAGCAACCAGGAAGAAAAAGGATGTTGATTCTCAATTTGCATATGGGCAAGCTGGGCAGACTAACTGGGCACATTTCAGCAGTCTGACTCTATTTCCCAAACAATGATGGTAATAAAAAATGTGATAGTTTCATGAATATAGTAACTGTCTCACCAGCTGACTTAGAGGGAGGTAGCACTGGGTGGATTTGTGCACTAAGAGAGATAACTTGTATTTAGATAACACCGTATCACATCCTCAGGACATTCCAAAATGCTTCACAACAAATTAGTTGCTTTCAGTCACTTAAGTCACAGTCAACAACCAAGTCCAATTAATCTGATTTTGTTGGTATTGGCTGAAGTGAGATGGGTGGTTGGCCAGGACGACTTCAAATTTCACAAGGCAACAAACAAAATTCTAGAATCCAACATAGAAAAATGCAAGTTCCCACGGTTATCCACTAACCACTTATTTATATGTGACATATTACATGCCACTTATGTACTGCATAAAACTATTGTATTTCCAATAGGCCGTGCATCAAAAAACACTAACTGTAACACAATTGTAGAACAAATAAAATGACTGGGCCGGAATTTGCGATCGGAGGCGTACCTCCGGAGTATGCCTCCGACCCGATTTTTAAAAATTTTTTTTTTTATAAAAGGCCCATACCTACCTGCTGGCTCCCGGACTTCGAGTCCTGGGCCTGCAGGCATATGCTTGCTGTAAAGTCTGTGGGTTGTATAGCGAAGTAATACACAGACTACAAGAGTAACTTAAACAGGACTTTACTATTCAAAGGTCAGGGCGAATCTGCCCAATAAATCCTGACACAGCACTTATATACTGGTGTGGTCACCGTCGGTATTACAGTATACAGCAGCCAGGATAAAGTAGTGCCACACCTAAAATAGTTCTCTTAAAGGTGGACGGTTACATACAATAGTTCTCTTAAAGGTAGAACAGTTACATACACTACAATCCTCCCTTTTTAGCTTACAACATACTTATTCCCCATTAACATAACATCATAACATATCCAACTTCATGTTACAACAGTTCACAGAGGTAGTCTCTGCGGAAACAGTTCACAGATTCAGTCTCTGCGGGAAACAGTTCACAGATTCAGTCTCTGATCTTCTTGACTCGGTCCGGACCACGCCTCCGTGGTGTAGTCGGGTCACCTTGCTAGAGGGACTCATCCCACAGTCCTTCCCTAGACTTAACAGCTTTACTTCCATCACTTCTGAACCAGCATTGCTGACTTTTTAAAACAAACAAAAAACAGTTGGATTGCCTTGGGAAATTTTCCTACTTTCCAACTGATTTGGCTCCGTTCGGGGGACCACGTGTGTGATCGGGTAGAGGTAATAATGGTCCAGATGGTTATCATCTTCTGCTTCGTCTTTTCCTTTTTTGCTTCTTGGAGACTCTCGGGGCTCCATTGTCAGCTGCCAGCTGTAACGCCACCATCTCCCTATGTTCCTTAGACTTTAAGTGATTCATCCTGATTTCGGCACTTTGGGAGTTCTCGGCACAAGCTGGGCAGACCAGGTCCTCGTAATATTCAGTGTCACTCAACAGATCATGGTAATATTCGGTGTCGTCCTGAGCTAGGCCTGAGAGGGTCTTCTATTTCCTCCTTACCCAGCTGGACGTTAGCCGACTTTTGTTCCAAATCCCGACATCTGTCCTGAAGAGACTTCATCATGCGTTCAGATTCATCCCGCTTTTTCTGGGCTTCCTGCAAGTCTTTTACTAATGACCTCATTTGTGATTTCAATACTTCAACTTCATTCGGAGATTGATTGATCGGACTATTCAATCCCTCTACTGAAGTAGCTGTTTCAGTATTCTGTTGTTCTACATTGCCGTGCGTCAGCGTACTTTTGGCATCCAAGGGCTGTTCTGCTGCAGACTTCTCAGTCTGGGTTGCCACCTCAGCTCTTCCAATGACTTTTGAGAGCTCCCTTCCCTTTGAAGATTGAGGCTCGTATTTAAGTTTTTCCCATTTTAGAGTTTTATCCCTCAGCATATGAATGAGTTGGCTGACTGTTAACTCTTCTGCCATCATCCCTTTTCCATTAACTACAGGGCTGTTTATAACCTTGCCCTGGAGGAGTTGGCTGACTGTTAACTCTTCTGTCCTCATCCCTTTTCCATTAGCTGCAGGGCTGTTTAGAACCTTGTCCTGGGGCTCCTTTGCTGCTTCTACTTCGCCATCATCCGCAGCCCCCATCATTCGAATTTCCACAAATGAATCGTCCGGTGATGCTGCACCCAACTTCAGTAGGAGCTCGGAAGTCATGTCGACCAACTCAGCTTTTTCTGCCTGCAACCTGCTAACCAGCGCCTTCAGTTGCGGCACATCTTGTTCCACCGGATTGGAGCACGCCCCTTCAGAAGCCGAATCAGCTTTGATTCGTTTGGCCTCCTCGTGCAGACGGTTTGTGTGCTCCTGCTCCCTTTTCTTCCCCAGCTGCTTCTGTTGTCTTTCCAGATTCTCCCATTCGGTATCATAGAACTTTTTCATTGCTTTCATCTCTTGCTCGAGACGGCAATTCAATTGTTCTAATTGCTGTCGTAATCTGAAATAAGTTTGCATTCGAGCTCGATGTTCCTCAGTAATATATATGTCTGTAACTTGAACAGACTCAGAATTCTCTGTCAAGCTATGTTGTTGTTCAGAGGAATTCTGTTCTGAAACTTTGTTCTCCTCTGGAGCATAAGCCTTTATGCCCACATTCGTTCTACCAACCTTAGTCAGCAAGTTCATTTTAGACTTGTCTTTCATGCTTGGGCTGGTCTTATCGTCATCCGTTTCAGAGTCTGAGCTGATTGTCTGCCCCGAGTCCTCACTTGTTATTGCTTTGAGGTAGTGCCATTCCATGTCTATTTTCTTGATCCACTCCCGTCCTAGAAGTGGTGGTCCTCCCTCAGGTAGTATGTATAAGTCCATTCCGGGGTGTTCTTTGCCCCTGTCTCTCACCTTGACTCTTATCTTTCCCATGGGGTATACTTTATGCCCCGTGTATGTCTGCAATACGAACTTGGTATCTCTCAAGGGTATATGTGAGAATAGCCGGTTGTAATCCCTTCGATTTATGACTGATGGGGCTGATCCAGTGTCCAATTCCATTCTCACTTGGACTCCGGCTATTTTTAGCATGACCCAGATAGTTTGTAGGTCAGCTTCCTTACACACATTATGAATTCTCAGACTACCCAGTTCCTGGCCGCTTGGGTCTGAATCCGAATTCTGTTCATCTGAACTCTTCTCAACCACCTTGTGTACTTTGTTGTACTTTTCCTGTGATGGCTTTTTTTGGTTGTTGGTCTTCTTCCCTGACCGGCATACTTTGGCTATGTGACCCAGTTTGCCACATTTCCTACAGTCCTGGTTTTTAAACCAGCATTGGTTCTGGTCGTGTGTTGTCTTCCCACAACGATAACATTTCGTTGCACCCGAAGTAATTTGATCCACACTGAGGACCGCTGCCTTCAGCTGCATTTCCGCAGTTCCTTTCGCTGCGGCTTCGTGTGATGCTGCAATAAGGACAGCCCTATCCAGTGTAAGGTCGTTCTCTTCGAGCAGTCGCTTTTGCGTTCCTTCCTTCGACAACCCGCACACGAACTTGTCTCGCAATGCCTCTGTCAGATTTCCTCCAAACTGGCAGTATTTCGCTAGCCTACGCAGTTCGACCAAGTATTCCGCGTTGCTTTCCTCTTTCCGTTGCGTTCTCGCATAAAATTTGAATCGTTCCGCCAACATCAGCGGTGTGGGGTTCAAGTGATCCTTCAGAACAGCAACAATATTATCGAAGGTTTGATCCGCCGGTTTAACTGGTGCTAGAAGATGCTTCAATAGCCCGTATGTCTTCGCCCCCATCGAGTTTAGCAAGGTTATAGCTTTATCATCATCCTCTATTTTATTGGCCTCACAATATATCTCAATGCGTTCTACATACGTGGCCCAATCTTCTACCTCGGAATCGAAATCGTTGATGTTACCACGCTTAGGCATCTTCACCTCCCTGATAAACAACAATGAAATATTTCTTTAACTTTTTTTTTTCAAGATGGCGGTTTCCCCGCGCTTATCTTCTTTCCCCGCCCCTTTCAAAATGGCGGTTCCCGCTTCTGTCTTTTTCTCCGCCTACTGGCGGCTTCCCGCGGTTTCCCGCGCTTATCTTCTTTCCCCGCCCACTTTCAAGATGGCGGTTCCCGCTTTTCTTCCCCTGGCAGGAGGGGTAAGCTTCTCCCTCGGGCGACGGCCGCTGGCTTTCGGGGTTCGCAGCCTGCGCTTCGGCTTCAGCGCGTTCCCTTCTCTCGGCCGGGCAACCGGCTCTGGGTACAACCCGTTGACGGCGAACAGTTTCAGCCGCTGGGCTGGATCTCGCTCAGTCTTCCTCGGGCTCTGTCTCTCCCGCTCGCGCGGCTCTCGCTCGCTCTCTCTCGGGCTCTGTCTCTCCCGTTCGCGCGGCTCTCGCTCGGACTCTGTCTCTCCCGCTCGCGCGGCTCTCAATCGCGCCTCCCAGCCCTCTCGCAGTCCAGTGCTTCCCTCCCCGGCTGCGGCTGAGTTCTCCGCGATTTATTTATTTTATCTCTTCCCGCGCCTTACGATCCCGGTCGCAGCGCTTCGTGGCCTCGGTCACTGTCCGACCTTTTTCACCCAATCGCTCCTCCCAGCCTCTCGCAGTCCGGTGCTTCCTCCCCGGCTGCGGCTGCGTTCTCCGCGGTTTATTTATTTTTATCTCTTCCCGCGCCTTACGATCCAGTCGCAGCGCTTCGTGGCCTCAGTCACTGTCTGGCCTTTTCACCCCAATTGCGCCTCCCAGCTTCTCGCAGTCTGTGGCTGAGTTCTCCGTGGCTTATTTATGTTTATATCTTCCTGCGCCTTACGATCCCGGTCGCAGCGCCTCGTGGTCGTGGTATTTGTCCGGCCTTTTTCGCCGTCGCGGTCTAGTCGTCTCACGACGCTCCCCAGCCCGCTTGTACCACGGCTTCTGCTCCACGCTGCCCCAGTCTCAGTGCCTCTGGGCCCGACTTCTGTCCGGCTCCTTTCCCCCTCGACCGTGGTTGAGTGCACCGCCCTTATCCTCCGTTTATTTGTTTCTATTTTCCCTTTACTCACAGTCACCGTGGCCGACTTGCTTCTCGTGTTGATCGGCTCACTCACCACCGTGGCAGAAGGGACAATCCGTGCCTGTTGCCGATGGAAGACTTCGTGTTTGAAATCTTCCTCCTTTCTTGGTCTGCAGACTCGAGTTTTCTCTCAGCAAAACGACGAGGGCGGGTGCCTCTTCTCGACGCTCATTTACTTCTTCAGAAGTATTGTTGCCGCAGGGTAAGATCGAACTCGTCGCCACTGTAAAGTCTGTGGGTTGTATAGCGAAGTAATACACAGACTACAAGAGTAACTTAAACAGGACTTTACTATTCGAAGGTCAGGGCGAATCTGCCCAATAAATCCTGACACAGCACTTATATACTGGTGTGGTCACCGTCGGTATTACAGTATACAGCAGCCAGGATAAAGTAGTGCCACACCTAAAATAGTTCTCTTAAAGGTGGACGGTTACATACAATAGTTCTCTTAAAGGTAGAACAGTTACATACACTACACTTGCGTAAAAGCCCATGGATCCCAGGGACGCAGGCGGTTCAGAAGCATTCCTGGGATCACGAGGTCCAGATCCTATCAGAAAGGAGGATTCCTCATAAGCTTATGGGGATTCCAAAAATCTCCATAAGCATATGAGGAGTCCCCAAATAATTAAATAATTTACACAACAGGAATAAAAATAATGTTCCCATTTTCAAATGTAATTAAAAGTCCCTTTAAGGAAGCATTTACAATAAAAATTTAATTTTTTGAAAAATAATTTTCAACATTTTAATCCGGGCCAAAATTTACATAAATTAATTTTAAATGTTTGATTTTTTTAATTGAATTTTTAATTTAACATTTATATTAACCCTTACGCTGGTGAAAGCAGGCCCTATGCCTGCTTTTACCAGGCGTAAGAGTTTCATGGGCATTTGCTCGGCAGTAGTTGGGCAAATAGCCCATCTCTGCGCCAGCAAAAGTGATTTTTGGGTTGGTGGGTAGATCTGTCAAAGCGAACCAGTGCATGCGGAAACCTGGAACTTGTGCCTTTTACAAGGCTTAGGATGGCGTAAGCCATTATTGGCACCGCAAAATCCGGGCCAATGTTTTTAAAACATATCCCACAGAGTAAGCACATTATTACCAAAGTCATTAAAAGTAAATAAAGTGAGGCACTATTGCTCCAGTATTGTAATCAATTAGTATTTGTACTTTCTATTTTCTTGTTCAGCTGAGATGAGCCCATTGGGGTTTGTACGAGAGGATAGGGAGATTTCTAGGGCTGTGAATAGTTGGGTGATTTAAACCTCATTTAGACTGGACGGTTAGGAAGTGTTTTGTATGCAAAATCAGAAGAGATCTTCATTGTTGACCATATTTGAAAATAATTGTTCTAGTGCCTCTCTAACAAAGCCAGTCCCATCTCCTTCCAAGTCAGTTGGAGAAAGTATTAGAATCACAAAACTGTTATATGCTTGCCTAGGAAATAAGGTTGGGCCTAGGAAATGAGGACGCTAAGAATATGTAGTTACAACCCGCTCACATCAAAAGGGTGAGTGTGGAGGGGTAGCAGGAGTACTTCTGTTTAGTGCAGAGTATCTTTGATCTTTGCATTAAACACTCCTTTCATAAAATCTTTCTCTTTTTGTCTCCCTTTTCCTACAAAACAGATTGTAGTGAATTCAATATGTCTGATCCTATAACATTAAATGTAGGAGGAAAGCTATACACCAGTTCTCTGGCAACTTTAACTCGTTACCCAGACTCGATGCTGGGTGTAATGTTCAGTGGGAAAATGCCCTCAACTAGTGATCAGCATGGTAATTTCTTCATTGACAGAGATGGCAAAATATTTCGATACATTCTAAATTTTCTGCGCACATCAAACCTGGACCTTCCAGATGATTTTCAAGAAGTGGGGCTCTTGAAGAGAGAAGCTGATTTTTACCAGATCCAGCCTTTGATAGAGGCTTTGCAGGAGAGAGAATCTGAAAATGCCAAAGCGGAGAGGAATGCAATGCTCAACATTACTCTGGATCAGAGACTGCAGACTGTGTACTTCACAGTTAAACCAGCCCCACAAATGTACAACCTAACCTCATGTAGCACAGAGGTCTTTGATGCAAACATATTTTGCACATCAGTTGAATTCTTGAAGCACTTGAGCTCCAAGTTTTGTTACTTTGTCAATGGTAAACTTTCACCAATTGGTTATGAGAAAAAGGATCCACACCATTTGACACTACAGTGGGTTGGACATGTGGCAGTGTTGCCTGAAGATGAATACACAAGACAGAATTTAAAAAGACTATGGATTGTACCTACAAATGAGCAAGTCAACAATTTTCAGTTGTTTGTAGAGGAAGTGTTAAAAACAGCAATGAGTGATGGATTCCATGTGGATTCATTACAGCCAGATTCCTCTGACTTCATGAATTATAAGGTACTACGTTTAGTCCGGTATAAATAGAAGACTTAACTCTTAAAGTATTAATTATTAAATGTTTATTACTGTGTAACAGTAAAAGCCTTAAACTATTTTTTTCTCCTAAACTGTACGGCACTTTAGGATTGCTGCATTTACTTACCCTGTCTTTATTACTTTAAACAATAAGAGCTTAACAATGTAATCTGTGTGACGGTAGTTTATTTAATCATAATGATAAATTCTGCCACAGGCTCAATTTATTTTCACCCCTGGCTTTTACAATTACTATACGACTGTATATTGTTTTGCACTGGATTTTTAATGTTATTTACCACATGTGAGAAGAAATGTATAGTCTCAGATGTTTCTAATGACACCCAGATTTAATATTCCATTTTAGGAAAATTACCTTTGATAGTACATTACTGGGTATTTATGTAGTATACTGTACAAAACAGTTAACATACACAAATCCTCATAGGATCTACTCAATAATGGAATCATTGTTTTGTGTCAAATTTTCTTAGTGATGAAACAAACAAGGAAATCTAAAACATATTCTTTAATTTCATCAAATGAATGTTGGGAGTAAAATATTATTAGGGATGCAGTTAATTCCTAGCACCAGGTCTGAATTTGTAAAATGTTTTTATAGGGAAAGGGCCTCAGTGGATTAAAGCTACAAATGTTGCACAGTATCTAATTTATATCTATAAGGTTTTCAATATTAAGGTGTTGTGCTATTTAATTCTTCATTTAGATCATATTTAACCCAATGGTATTTAATTTAAAACAAATGTCACCGATTATTTTATTCTGCTATTATGTTGTATATTATACTTTTGCTGAAGATTTGCAAAAATCCTATGGTTGGTTAACAAGTAATTTTCATGATTTATGGTGAGTAAATGAATATATTTCTTAACACCTGTGATGTATGCTAATAAAGACTACATAAACTATGGGGGCAGGGGCTGGACAATTTACCAGGATCTCCATTAAGTTAACAGTGGCTCTTGTTGCCAAATTGCATTTCTTCAAATAATTTACAAATATAAAACATTATAGAAATGGTGCATGTTAAGGACTTGACTTTCCAGACCACTTGGAATACTTTCCTAGTAGAAATAACTTGTATAGGAAGGATGGCCTATGCAGAACCAGATGGAATTTGGGCTGTTAATAGAGAACATAAAAGTAGCAGTTGTGACTTATTGAAACTAATTTTGAAGGGAGAAGGTCCTTCTACTTTGGCAAACATAGTGGAGCAAATTGTTATTGCTGACCAGAAGTTAAGAGGGAAATTAATAACTTTCAGGGTAAAGAGGAAATAAATAACTTTTAGGGTAAAGAGGATCAAATAAGGTAATACTGATGATCTTAAATGCTTTTATTAGTAATGCAATATATACTCCTTATATTAGCTTGTGAAAATATAACACTTAAGGCATTACAGAAGCACAGCTGTGAACAGAAGAGGGACAAACAATGGAACTAAGAAGATACAGAAAGTTCTACTTCAGTAAAAATAATCAAATGAGTTAGGTGACTGTTATTGTCAGGAATAGTATGCAGCATAGGATTTCAAAGCAAAATGAATGGACCAGAAACGACCAAAGTGGGAGGGAGAAATACCAACAATGCCATGAGTGGTAATAATCAACTGTTTCTTATAGTTGAGTCTCTGTCAACTGACCGTGGTACTAAGCATTCATTGACCATTATTATGTTACTGACCATTGCTGGGGATTTGCTAAGTGCCTTAGGACCGGTAAGAGCGGAATCGTGCAAAGCTAGTCCCACGGAACTGGACATCAGAGGAGTAGTGTTGAAGGAGGGTGGTATGATTGATTGCATCAAATGCCACAGCGAGATCAAGAAGGACCAGGAGGGATTATGCACAATGGTCATGCAGGCTGTAATTTGTGACCTTGGACAGAGCAGTCTCGGTGCTACAAGCAGCATGGAAACTAGGCTGAAGGGATTCAAACAGGGAGTTTTTGAGGTAGATGGGAATGGACTATGGTGATGATACTTTGGAGAACCATAGAGAAGAAAGATAGATTAGAGATGGGGCAATAGTTAAAAGGGAAAAACAGATTGAAGTTGGGTTTTTTGAAGAGAAAGGTTGATGACAGCAGTTTTGAAAGGAAGAGAGATGGTGCTTTAGCAAAGTGAGGTGTTAACAATGTTGGCAAGTAAAGTGGTCTGGAAAGGTAGTTGGGTGAGAGGGAGCCGGAGATGGGTGTCATGGAAGAGAAGAGGTTGGAAAGTGGGAGATGGGAGAGAAACTCAATTTCCCATCTCCAGAAATGAGATTACAAATCTCTCCAAGATATTCATCGTTCCTCGAACTACTGCTCTCGCCGCATCCTGAGATCCACGCTCTACGCCATGCGGCGCCACATGAACACTCTCGACCTCTCTCTTCAGCAACACCGGCGCACTCTATCTCAAAGCTGTCCGGGTCCACGGTTCCATTTCATTCTTCGACTCATCCGACGCTTCAACAAAAAACTTTTTTTCTTCCTTTCCGATGTCAAGGATCGCAAGCTTCATCAACTCTTGGACACCAACGCCCCTCCGGAACCTTCTTCCCCATCACTTTCCTCTGACCCCCCTTCTAATCTCACCCCCTGCCGTGTTTTCACTATCCCCTCTGACCTTCCACTCTCTGACCCCGAACGATCAGTCCGCAGCAAAGGCCTGAGCTTCATCCCCTTACGCCCCCACCTCAATGAATTTCGAGCTCGGCACGATGTTGAGCTCTTTTTCCGCCGCCTTCGTCTCCGTGCCCACTTCTCTGGCCAGGAGTCTTCCCCCCCTGCACAACTGACCCTTTCTCCCGCTTGTAGAATTCCCGTTCTACCTGGACCCCTCCCCCTGGCCTCTTACCCTCTCTAGATCTTTTCATCGCTAACTGCCGCCGTGACATCAGCCGTCTCCATTTCTCTGCTCCCCTCACTCACTCCAACCTACCTCCCTCTGAACTTGCAGCACTCCATTCTCTTAGATCCAACCCTGACATTGTTATTAAACCCGCTGACAAGGGTGGTGCTGTTGTTGTTTGGCGCACTGACCTCTACCTAGCGGAAGCTGAACGCCAACTCTCCGACACCACCTCCTACCTCCACCTGGACCATGACCCCACTACCGAACATCAAACCACCGTTTCCAAGACTGTCACTGACCTCATCTCCTCTGGAGATCTTCCCCCCCGCTGCCACCAACCTCATAGTTCCCCAACCCCGCACGGCTCGCTTCTACCTCCTTCCCAAGATCCACAAACAGGACTGCCATGGTAGACCCATCGTTTCAGCCTGTTCTTGCCCCACGGAACTTATCTCTTCCTATCTTGACTCTATCTTTTCTCCTCTTGTCCAGTCTCTTCCCACCTACATCCGCGACTCTTCGGACGCCCTCCGCCACTTTAACAGTTTCCAGGCCCCAACCGCTTCCTTTTCACCATGGATGTACAATCCCTCTACACCTCCATCCCCCACCGGGATGGCCTGAGGGTGCTCCGCTTCTTCCTTGAACAGAGGCCCGACCAGTCCCCATCCACCACCACCCTCCTCCGCCTGGCTGAACTTGTTCTCACATTGAACAACTTCTCCTTTAACTCCACTCATTTCCTCCAAATCAAAGGTGTTGCCATGGGTACCCGCATGGGTCCTAGCTATGCCTGCCTTTTCGTGGGCTATGTAGAACAATCTTTGTTCCAGTCATACTCAGGTCCCCTCCCTCACCTCTTTTTCCGATACATTGATGACTGTATCGGTGCCATTTCCTGCTCTCGCCCCGAACTTGACAATTTCATTCACTTTGCCTCCAATTTCCACCCTTCCCTCACTTTCACATGGTCCATCTCTGACTCTTCCCTTTCCTTCCTCGACTTCTCCGTCTCCATCTCTGGGGATAGGTTATCGACCAATATTCACTACAAGCCCACTGACTCCCACAGCTACCTGGCCTACACTTCCTCCCACCCAGCCTCCTGTAAGGACTCTATTCCATTCTCCCAGTTTCTCCGTCCCGACGATGCCACCTTCCACACCAGTGCTTCAGACATGTCTTCCTTTTTCCGCAACCGAGGATTCCCCTCTACCGTGGTTGACACTGCCCTTGACCGTGTCAGTTCTATCTCCCGCACTTCTGCCCTCACCCCTGCCCCTCCCTCCCGGAACCACGATAGGGTTCCCCTTGTCCTCACCTTTCACCCCACCAGCCTCCACATTCAACGGATCATCCTCCGGCATTTCCGCTACCTCCAAAGTGATCCCACCACCAAACGTATCTTCCCCTCCCCTTTCAGCATTCTGTAGGGACTGCTCCCTCCGAGACACCCTAGTCCACTCCTCCCCAAACAGCCCTTCCCCTTCGCCTGGCACCTTCCCGTGCAAGCGGAGGAGATGGAACACATACCCCTATACCTCCCCCCTTCCCACTGTCCAGGGCCCCAAACACCCCTTCCAGGTGAAACAGCGATTTACTTGTACTTCTCGCAATCTAGTATACTGTATTCGCTGCTCACGATGTGGTCTCCTCTACATTGGGGAGACCAAACGCAGATTGGGTGACCGCTTTGCGGAACACCTCCGTTCAGTCCGTAAGGGTGACCCCGAGCTTCCGGTCGCCTGTCATTTTAATTCACCGCTCCATTCCCACTCGGACCTCACCGTCCTTGGCCTCTTGTATTGTTCCACGGAAGCTCAACGTAAACTCGAGGAACAGCACCTCATCTTCCGATTAGGCACTCTGCAGCCTTCCGGACTCAATATCGAGTTCAACAATTTCAGATCATAACCTTGGCCCCTATTACATTTTTCTTGTAATTTTTCCACTCCTTCTCCCCCCCCCCCCCCCCCTTTCCTTTTGTTTCTCTCACACGTGGCAGCTATCTCTTGCCCTGCCAGTACACTTCACACCCAATCTCAACCTATTACCATCTCGTCTAGCTTCGAACACCTTTTATTGTCTCTCTGCTTTTGTTTCTTTTACTTCTTTTGTCAGATCGCAGATTTTCTTTCCAGTTTTGAAGAAGGGTTCGACCCGAAACGTCAACTCAAATTTCTCTCCACGGATGTTGCCTGACCTGCTGAGTTTTTCCAGTATTTTCTGTTATTTCGGATTTCCAACAGTATTTTGCTATCGTAGTAGCATAGATGTGGGACTGGTTGGGAAAGGAGGGGGCAAAGGCAGCTGCACAGATACCTCCATGTTAAAGAAGAAATCCACTTGGTATTGGAAAGGAAAGAAAGAGGTTTGATTAGGGAATGCAATTCTGGAAAAGTGGGAGGATTTGGTTGAAGAAAGAGAGACAACGGAGTGTTTAATATGGTCGAGCCAGCTTTGGTGGTGATTTGACTAAACCATTTGTGTGCAAGGTGCATTTGAGTTTGTGACCTCCGAATTTAAGGAAGCGACGAGGGAAACTGTACCAGGAGGAATGGCAAGGGTGGGAAACTGGAAGTGATTCAGTGGGAAGGAGGGTATCAACGCAAAAGTGAGAGCAGTTCAACAACAGCAGAGGTGTTGTGATGGATGGATGATCAGAAGGGAGTTGAAAGATTGAGAGTGAATTAGTGAGGAAGTTTAGGGAGTGATTTTCAGCGTTGGAAGTTAATGGAAGTTTGGGGTAGGCAAGGACATGAATCGGAAGGCAGACAAGGAAGTGATCAAAAATAGAAAGGGGAGTGGTCACAAGATGGCAATGCTGGGACAAGGATCAAGTGGCTGTGGATGGGAGAGTTTACGTGATGGGGTTCTCTGTTGGGTGAGGTTGAGTGGACAGCAGGGCAAAGGAATCAGAGGAGAGTGGACATGGGGAGTTTGGCAATTAATCTAGACAAATCAGAACCAGACAAATTCAGTTAATCAGATTATCTTGGAAATATACATTTGCAGAAGACTATGAAGAACATGTATTGAACAAACTCAACTAAACATTTACAAGACACATGGGCCAGATGAGATGCATCCTATAATCGTTAAGAAAGTGAGCAAGTAAATAGAATTGGGAATTGATAAATACTGTGCTGTAACTAAGGACTGGAAGATAGTGAATAATATTTAAATATTCAGAAAAGTAGTAAGTTATTCATCTGGGAAATATTGACTAATCAATCTAAGGTTGGAAATCAGTTAAATGCTTCAGGTGCCTTTACGGGATGTTATTCATTTAAAGAGCATGGAGGCTAAACAAAGTCATTATGGTTCTAAAAGTTAATCATACTGAGTTTTTTCAGCAAACTGAAGGACAGATGAGGGCAAGCCAGCAGGTGTAATGTACTTGAATTTTCAGAAGGCATTCAGTGATGGTCTAACTCATTGTTGAACTTCCACATACAAGTAGAATTGTGCGTCATCCCCAGAGAGTAAGAGATGGAATTCATAGTGATGCTATTCTTTTATAAGAACTACATGCCATGGATCACTATGTAGATGTGATGTTTGCTGCTGTGCCATGAATAAGGCATATCTCTGGGCTGTGCTCCTAATTCTTTTTCTCCATTATTAGCAGCAGCTCTCTCTTTTCCTGCATAGTTTGTTTCTCACTGTTTGATCATCATTGCTTCTGTGTATTCTGTCCAGTATCTAGATCTGGCTTTGGTAATATTGTCAAAGCATCTCCTGTTGTGGCACTGGCCAGCCCGTTCTGATTTCTGGTGAGCTGGTCCCAGCTGCTGCAATGTTTTTTGGTTCCAGTAAAAGAAACTGTAGCTTGGGCATTGCTAAAGCATTGGCACTTTAGGATCAAACCTAATCACCCATGGCAACTGGAAATAGTTTTTGACATCTTGGCATTTGATTAAAAACAAACTTTACATGTGGTTTTCTTTCTCAACAGAAGCTGAAATTATCCTTGTCTAGACAAATGACTGATAAAAGTACCCTTGTGTGTGTGCTACCCAAAGCAACAATCTAATATGTTGTATCTATGCCACAAGACTGAAGCCTATTGTCAATCTTAAGTCCCAACTGCAATTGTTTATACAGCTGTATTGACCTAATATAGTGGCATGAGCTTGCTCCACTGAACACATTTGTGCCATTTGAGTGAAGTGTTCTGTCATAGTAAGAATGGTTTACGATCTTGGCACTGCATTATCTGTGTAATTTAGACATGATGGCAGCAGCATTTTTGTAGTGCCCTTTGCAAATGAACTTCTAGGTAGTGGCCGCATTGCCCTGAGAAGTTGCTGTTGATGTGTCCATTTCACAACGAATAGAACCTAACTTCTTAGATTGCTGCTTTGGGCAACACACACAAAAGTACTTTTCAGTTGCTAATAAGGGTATTATGTGCCCAGGAATTGCAGTCTTGAGACTAACATTCTAATGAAGTTGTGGTGTTAGTGACTGCAGGATGGGGAGGGCACAGGGCTTGGAGTTGCGTACATGAAGCTTACAAAGTGGAGGCCTCCCATGATGCCTGGCCAGTTTGATCTAGATTTGTAATATTGCATTTGCCAATTTGACACACTTGTACAGTCTACAATAAAACTATTTTAGATAATGTATTTAAAAAAAATATTTATTTCATCTGCCATCCCACAATTTCTATACACACTATCTGGAAGCAGATCCATATTAACAAAGGCTGCTAGGAAGGCAACCAAGATGTTTTTGGCCAAATGGCCTAAATTACATGAGCTTTAACTCATTAGCCACTTGGAAAATCATGGCAGTAGGACATTTTTAACCAGAGAGATTTTTACAATTGTATTCATGTCATATTGCTTTATAACCCAGTAACTCTATGATTAAAGATGGTGTAAAGGTTCGTTACTCTTTTTTAAGTTCCAATCTGACCTGTGAAAATACACTTTCTTCCATATGCCACCTTTCTCGAAGAATTTCTAAATGTAAGTACTGTACACCAATGTGATCATATTATGTTTACTCACTACTATTAGAAATGGAGACATTGAGTCATTGTGGAAAGTAGCCAAATGAAATTGATGAGTCAGCAATCTTGGGTGGAGAAGAGAAGATAGGCTAATCAAGAATTTATTGAAGACCTAACATTGTTTTTGTTTAAACAGAACTTTATATGGTCACTTATCTTCACTTTTGCTAAATTACTGCATGTATATGAAGATAAACTAAAGTGAATATGCATTACATTTTTTACAGTATGAATTGGGTAAAGTTGACACTAGAATGTATATCAAATGGAGTTTATGCCATTAAAAGAGGGTTAGTTTGCCTGAGATGTGTTCCATTTACAAGGCTTTTGTAATCCATCCTCCATCATTAAAACTGCTTGTGTTGCTCTAAAATATTGGTTCCTACACAATGATGAGTATATAAATTGTTCAGTTTACCATGCATAGGAATCAACGTGGAGCTATGATAAGTGAGTGAGCTGTCCGCTTTTATCAAATGTATACTATAATATTAAACACAGAAAATCTTGTAAAGTTGTTGGTACATTTAGCAAAGAGTTAAACAGTTTGAATATTTAAGTTTAATTTTGGTAAGAAAACTTGCTTGCTAGTTATTCATGCAATATTACAAAAAAATTAAAAATACTTGAATTAAAAATCTTGAAGTTTCAGTTTTAGTACATTGCATAACAGAATAAAATAACCAGAATAGTAAGGTCTCCAAATTATGAATTCTTTGTATGCTTGATATGGAAAATGTCCACTGTAGTTTCATGGCACTGTCTCAAGTCAAAGTCACAGTAGCCAATAGAAAATCGGCCCTGGAAAAATAACATGAAAGTGATCTGAAGCATTGTCTACACCATTTAAAAAAAAGTTAATCACAACTTACAGCATTTATACTTCACAGAAACTTTTGTTGACTGCAATATTCATATCTTGGCCACTTTGTTGAATTTCTGACATGCATGACTGCTAGTTCACCTAGAAAAATAAATCAAAGCTGCCTCCATACTTTATGTACTTTCATGTATGTGTATGTGAATGTTAAGTTTATTACATTTCTAACTTGTTCATTGTCTGATTGCTTCTTGCTGTTTTTAATTTTCATATATATTCTCTCTCTCTTTCTGTTTCCTCCTTTGCTTCTCACTTGTTGCACCCCCTGGGCTTTGTCATTTACTCAGTCCCTGTTTATGTTGCCTGAGTGATTTAGCTAAATACACTTAATGGAAATTTATTCCATTAGGAGGATCATGTTTTGGGATGTTTGACTATTTTCCACAGAAGATTTAGAGAGAGTTATTTTTATTAAGGTTTTTAAAGCCGTGTATTATCAAATAAAGACCCCTAGACGAAAGTTAATGTTAATGGCGGTTGTTTTCCCAAAGACTAAACAATAAGCAATTTGTAGGCTCATCTCAGTAATTGGAAAACACCTCAAACACAATATGTTGTAAAGTCTTTAATCCCTATCTGTCTGTGACCACAGGAAGATAAAATAGATACCAGCAGTTATTCAGGTCGTGGAAACAGAAATGGTGGACGAGTTAGAAGGCATCTTGTTTAAGTCAAGTAACGCAATCCACTGATGGTGGGGAATTGTATATGCTTTACATTGTATTATTACGTGAAGATATCTTGTTCTGATGAATAAAGCGAGTTCTTTCTGTTCAACCTACTGTGAAATAAAGTAGTTTATCGATGCATATTAAGTCCCGTCTCACAAAGTGTTCATTCAGTCCAGCTTTGAAGAGAGGGAAGAAGCACACATGCAAAAAACACAAGTTCACATCAGAGGGGAATACTATAGTTATGCTATTGTAAAGTAGATTAAGGTAGTGTGAGCCAACTCCCATAAAATGAAAATGCTCAGGCCACTTACAGGAGTGATTGATGCCACTGCATCAAGAAGATAACTATAGCAGATTCAAGTTTGTAATTACTGGTGCCAGCAACCTGGGATACTGAGTTAGGTTGGTGAGAAAGGCATTTCAAGTCAGATAAAATTGAACAAAATCAAGGCAGTAAAATATAAAAAGGTCAACCAGATCAAAGGAGGCAGAAATTGTGTTTGCAATTGGAGGAAAAAGATAAGGATAGAGCATTCTAGTTAGAAATGTTGAAATTGGAGGCTGAGTGTGCTGGAAACAGGAGGAACAGTGAGAATGAGAGCAACATGCATTTGAGGCTATTGAAAAAGAAAATAAGGCCAATGAGAAGGAGAAAGAACTTTGTGATACTCTTGAACTGAGAGAAACACACATCAGCAGCTGGTCTGGTAAATGGGGCCATGGAATGTGGGGCCCACCATTTTATTAAATCAAACCTTTAAAATTTGTAATAAGAGGAGGATGATAGTTTTATCCAGGCTTTTGAATTATCACCACAAATGGTACAAAAATGAATGGGCCAGCTACATCACAATGTTACTAAGTGGAAAAGCACCAGCACTGTTTTCTTGTATTAATCCTGTAAATAGTATGGATTAGTCTATTGTAAAGTGTACTATTCTCAGGGCTCAGATGCAAGGGAGATGGCATGTTTCAAGATGTGTTGACCATTTTTCCACAGGATTTGGAGAGTTACTTTTAATATTGGGTTTTTAAAGTTTATTCTACATGTTTAAAAAGGGCACCTAGATGAAAGGTGGTTAATATGGTAATGGAAAGATCCAAATATGCATCAGGGACAATTTATTTGACTTTGTGCTGCTGGTGGATAGCCTACCTGCCAGGCATCCATATTGGAAATTGAGGCATACACTGTGTTTTTACCATTTAAATTAATATTGGAAAATCATGTGCAGCGCATGCCAGGACCAGAGTCAGAAAATGACTTCTATGTCTATTTCTGATCTCCCTTACTCTATGCTTCGATCCCTTTGTGGACCGAATCACTTTTTTTTTTAACCTGCGCTACCTCCATTAATGTCTTGTTCATTAATGAGCAAGATACAGAACTAGGAGGTGCGGCTTTCCCAGTCTTACTTGGGATGTGAAACTGAACTAATCTCACCAAAAGGAATTAGAAATTAGGATTTCAGTATGCAGAGAAGGCAGAGCTACCTTCCTGGAAGTTTGGTTTATTGCTGTAAGAACAGGCATAAGCAGATCTAATGTTGGCAGCACTGGCAACAACAGGAAGTCAGGCACATTACATGAGAATAGAAATAAATGTGTTGCTGTTCTGTGCAACATCTGACATGAAGTTGTGAATGAGCCAGTACTTGCTCTGTCCTATCTGGTGTCTGCCAGAAACTTTGCACTTTAGATCCCCCATTCTATTTCACTTCTTTGCGGTTTGTTCAGGCTGTATCTATATGTGCAACCTCGGTGCTCTCAGCAAACCATCAAGTCCCACATATAATCCATCACCTAATATTGTCTGCTTAACATCAACCCCATTGCTGCTGTAACCCTCACCTACACCATCATCACCTCCATGCTTGACTTCTCCAACTCTCTCCATGCTGGCCTCCCAAGTTTCACCCTGTGCAAACTCCAACTCATCTAGAACTATACTGCATTTTTTTTTTTTAACGTACTAAGACCCAAATTTTGTGGTGTTAATAATGGTGAGGCTAACAGCGCTCGCTGTTATGGGGTAAAAAAAAAAATCGGGCAGCAACCTCCGGAGTACGCACATCCGCAGTTAAACATGGAAATCTGGAAGTTGCGGTCCGAGTTAACCTGCTTCACCACAGGTTGTGCTATAACAGTACTCGCCGATAGACTTGGCAGTGAAATCAATGTAAGGGTGTGAAATTGCAGTACTTACCCACTGAACACGGCAGAAAAAGTTAGGCTGGTGCATTTAGGTGTAAGTGAATTTTTAACGGTGTGATATGTCCTAATTGCTGCCAAACAATCCCTCTGGCCTTGAAATTTTAATTTTACAACTAGAGTCTCTCCTTCAGAATTGAGATTTAAAAACTTTTTCTTTTTCTGTCTGTCTCTTTTTATCTCTCTCTCTTAATCCCATCTTTCATTCCTAATCTTTATTTCGCTTTCTGTACATAATTTATGCTTTCTGGTTTAGACTCTGCGTATCTCAGTGAGGATTCTTCAATCTGATTGGTTGAAGAACCACGCTGTTGCTTGTCTTGCTCACAGATGCCTGTAGAGGGCACCATGCTGGATCAGACGCCTGATGACAGCAAGTCTACGCTCAAAAGCCCGCAAACACTCTGGGCAGCTGTCAGCATGGTGAATGGTATGCGCCATTCCTTCGCCGATGTTTACAAAATCCGGGCCATTCTGTTAGTGTTGACCTCCACTGGCTCCTTGTCCCGCAACACATTGATTTCAAAATCCCGAGGCTTAGAAATCTCTCCCCAGCCTTGCTCCACCTTATGTTGGCAACATCTTCCAGCAATACAGTCCAGCTCCCCGGCCCCCTCCCACAACCTCACATAGTGGTAGAACCTTCAGCAACTATGTCTAGTACATTGGGATACTGTTCTTCAATGCCTGTGGCTTGCTACATCTCTTCATATATTCAAACGTTTCCACAAAACCTTCTTTGACCACAGTTTCAGTCACTTCCACCAACTCTCCTCCCTTCTCCTTCTCAGTGTCTGATCCCTCTTGTGAAGGACTTTGGGACATTTCTCTCTATTATGGGTGCCGTATAAATGCAAGTTGTTCCATCCCATATCCAAACAACAACTTGTATTTATATAGTGCCTTTAACGTAGTAAAATGTCCCAAGGCGCATTAAAAGACAAAAACTTTGACAGAGGCATATAAGGAAAACTTAGGGCACGTGACCAAATGCTTGGTCAAAGAGGTAGGTTTTAAGGAGCGTCTTAAAAGGAGGAAAGAGAGATAGAGGGGCGGAGAGGTTTAGGCAGGGAATTCCAGAGCTTAGGGCCTAGGCAACAGAAGGCACAGCCACTAATGGTTGAATGATTATAATCAGGGATGCTTAAGAGGGTAGAATTAGGGGATCCAGGGTAAAATACAAGAATCCCGAAAGGGTTATGGAAGCATGGTCTTAATTAGTACTGGTAGACACAATCAGTAACATAATGTGCTTCAGATATGGGGTCATTTCTACAGTGTGTTAATTCATCATATACATAGTTGAGCTCAGTAACATGTCACTTTTTCAATATTTCATCAGCATTCTTGTATAAACAAAATAAAAACAATCATTCATTTGGAATTATTTTTTAACAATGGTTTTAATGGTCAGACCCCCCTCTTAACTAGAAACAAACCTGAGTTTTTTTAAAGTAATCTAGTCCTCTTCCAATCTTGATCATCCACCCATTGTTGAATCTGTGACAGATAAAACATTTTACTCACAACTACAAACTCTAGAAAAACATTGTTGCTTTCTGAAAAAGAGGGGGCAATACATAGCAACATAGACTTTCTAATGTTCTCAAAAATATAAAATCTTATACATTCACAATACAACACTTAAAATTTTCTGAACAGAGAACATGGAGGTGAGGTGAGAGTGACAGCCCTTGACATCAAGGCAGCATTTGACCGACTGCGGAATCAAGGAGCCCTAGTAAAACTGAAGTCAATGGGAATCGGGGGGGAAGCTGCTCCACTGGCTGGAGTCATACCTAGCACAAAGGGAGATGGTTGTGGTGGTTGAAGGTCAATCATCACAGCCCCAGGACATCGCTGCAGGTGTTCCTCAGGGCAGTGTCCTAGGCCCAATCATCTTCAGTTGCTTCATCAATGACCTTTCCTCCAACATACAAGGTCATAAATGGAGATGTTCGCTGATGACTGCAGAGTGTTCAGCACCATTCACAACTCCTCAGATAATGAAGCAGTCCATGCCCGCATGCAACAAGACCTGGATGACGTTCAGGCTTGGGCTGATAAGTGGCAGGTAACATTTGCGCCACAGAAATGCCAGGCAATGACTATCTCCAACAAGCGAGAGTCTAACCACCTCCCCTTGACATTAAATGGCATTACCATCGCCGAATCCCCCACCATCATCAACATCCTGGGGGGGGTCACCATTGAACAGAAACTTAACTGGACCAGCTACAAATACTGTGGCAACAAGAGCAGGTCAGAGGCTAGGTATTCTGCGGTGAGTGTCTCAACTCTAACTCCCCAAAGCCTTTCCACCATCTACAAGGCACAAGTAAGGAGTGTGATGGAATACTCTCCACCTGCCTGGATGAGTGCAGCTCTAACAACACTCAAGAAGTTCGACACCATCCAGGACAAAGCAGCCCACTTGATTGGCACCCCATCCACTCCCTCCACCACCGGTGTACCGTGGCTGCAGTGTGTACCATCTACAAGATGCACTGCAGCAAGTCACCAAGGCTTCTTCGGCAGCACCTCCCAAACCCACGACCTCTACCACCTAGAAGGACAAGGGCAGCAGGCACATGGGAACACCACCACCTCCAAGTCACACACCATCCTGACTTGCAAGTATATCGCCGTTCCTTCATTGTCGCTGGGTCAAAATAAAATCACCTTGTAAAAGAGTGGTTATACTTTACATTTGAAAAAAAATGAATCCAGAAACTTACCAGTAAACTTACCATTCCCATTCTATAGAAGGCATTTTATATAATTTCTATTAGGGAATAAAGAATAAATGCTGTGGAGTTACAGAAATATATTGAATGCATTTCATAAAAGTATATTTCCTAATTTGGGGCATATTTAATTTTGTTAGTCTGTTGCTCATTTCACTTTAAAGGCTTGTGGAGGGAAGAGAAAGAATGGGAGCAACATTGGGGTTAAGTATAGCTACTATCCTGTAAAGTAATGAGAGGTGTACTTAAAAATGTAGAGAAACTGTAGCTAAAGCCAACAAGGTATTGGGTTGTAGTAATAGAACCAAATCAAAGAACACCATTTTGCCACTGCATGGCGCTGGTCAGACCGCATCCAGGGTACTGTGACCAGTTTTAGTTCCCCCCACATGATGGGCGATATTGGAAAAGATGTAGAGGAGAGCTACAATAATGATTGTTAGCTTAAACCTCAGCTACTCGGATAGGCTCGAGGACCTTAGTCTATTTACTTTAGAGCAGCGTTGATTTAGAGATGACCTGATAGAGGTCTTTAATATAATTAAAGGGATGCCTAGCATCCTATTGATAGATTATTCCAGTTTAACAGATTGGGGAGAACCAGGAGACATGAATTCCCAGGGGACATAAATTTAAGTCATGTAAGAGTAGGTATAGACTGGATATTAGGCAGTTCTTCTTTTCCTAGAGAAATGAGTCTCTGGAATACATTGCCAGCTTTTGTGGTGGGTGCTGACTCTCTATGTGCCTTCAAGAGAGAGCTGGACCGGTTCCTGACTGGAGCAGAGATTGCATCATATAAAAAGGTAAGTGTCTTTATAGATAACACTTATAGAATCATAGAATAGTACAGCACAGGAGGCCATTTGGCCCATCAAGTCTGCGCTGGCTCTTTCGAAGAGCAATCCAGTTAGTTCCACTCCCACACTCTTTCCCCATATCCCTACAATTTTTTTCTCCTTTAAGTATTTATCTAATTCCCTTTAAGGTTACTATTGAATCTGTATCCACCATCCTATCAGGCAATACATTCCATATCCTAACCACTCATTGCGTAAAAAGGTTTTCCCTCATGTCGCCTCTGGTTCTTTTGCCAATTACTTAAATCTGTGCCCTCTGGTTATCGACCCTTCAGCCATTGGAAACAGTTTCTCTTTATTTATTCTATCTAAACTCTTCATGATTTTAAACACCTCTATCAAATCTCCTTTTAGCATCCTCTGCTCTAAAGGAGAACAACCCCAGCTTCTCCAGTCTATCCACATAACTGTAATTCCTCATCCCTGGAACCATTCCAGTAAATCTCTCTTGTACCCTCTCCAAAGCCTTCACGTCCTTCCTAAAGTGTGTTGCCCAGAATTGGGCACAATACTCCAGCTGGGGCCTAACTTGTGTTTTATATAACTTCCTGGCTTTTGTACTCTATGCCTCAATTTCTAAAGCCCAGGATCCCATATGCTTTATTAACTGCTTTGTTAACCTGTCCTGCCATCTTCAAAGATTTGTGCACAAGCACCCGAGGTCTCTCTCTTCTTGCACCCCCATTAAAATTGTACCATTTGGCATGTATTGTCTCTCCTCATTCTTCCTACCAAAATGCATCACCTCACACTTTTCTGCATTGGTCCTGGGTTTTTTCCTGTTGTTTTGCCTCTCCTAGGAGATTACATGGCTGCGGGGGTGGATGAGGTGTGAAGGGGGGTGGGGGGGGGGGGGGGGGATGGTGAGGGAAGTTAGTGTTCAGCCATGATGATCCAACCATCGTGGTGTGGGGCAGGCTTGATGGACCAGCTGGTCTTTTCCTGCCCATCAATTCTGTATGTTCATAAAATCAAATCCTAGGTTTTACAAATGTTGGTATACAGTAAAAAAAGAGATAATGCCAAACTTATATAAAACATTGATTAGGCTGTAGTTAGAATATTGTGGCCTGTTTTGGGGGCCCTACTTTAGGTAGGATGCCAGGATCATGGAAAGGGTGCAGAAAAAATTCACTAAGGTAATACAAGGAATGACAGGCTTTAGTTATGAGAGCAACTGATCGCTATTTCCATTAGAATAAAGGTTAAGAGGAGATCTGGTACAGGTATACAAAAATAATGAAGTATTTTGATTGGTTAGTAAGGAAAGACTATTTCCACTGGTCACTAAATTGGTAAATAGAGGGCATAAATTTAAGATCATCACCAAAAGAATAAAAGGAGGTTAGGAGATTGTTCTTTATTCTTACGCAGAGGATTTGGGCACAGAAAGCCCCAAACAGTGATGGAAACAGATAGCTTTTAAAAGGGAAGTGGATAATTATTTTAAAACATTTTTAAAAGGGCAGTTCTTTCAGAGAGGCTGCACATGTGCAAGAAGCCAAATTATCTCATTTTGTGCTGTAAAATACTAAGGTTCAAAGATTCTAGCATTCCAGTTTGTTAATTTCAGAAAAGTTCCAAGTGCAAATTGCACACAGCATTCAATTAGTAGCCTGTATCAGTTTGTCAGTTTTTTTGGCCAGGAGCATAGAGGGAGCACTACTGCAGACAACGCCAGGTTCCACATGTACGCTGACGACACCCAGCTCTACCTCTATCGGCCCTCCACTGTCTCTAAATTGTCAAACTGCTTGTCCGACATCCAGTACTGGATGAGCAGAAATTTCCTCCAACTAAATATTGTATTCGGCCCCGCCGCAAACTCCGTTCCATAGCCACTGACCTCATCCTTCTCCCTGGCAACTGCATGAGGCTGAACCAGACTGTTCGCAACCATGGTGTCGTATTTGACCCAGAGATGAGCTTCCGACCATATATCCGCGCCATCACCAAGACCACCTACTTCCACCTCCATATCATCACCCGACTCTGCCCCTGCCTCAGCTCATCTGCTGCTGAAACCCTCATCCATGCCTTTGTTACCTCTAGACTATTCCAATGCACTCCTGGCCGGCCTCCCATTTCACCCTTCATAAACTCAAGCTCATCCAGAACTCTGCTGCCCATGTCCTAACTTGCACCAAGTCCCGTTCACCCATCACCCCTGTGCTCACTGCCCTACATTGGCTCACAGTTGAGCAATGGCTTGATTTTAAATCTCTCCATGGCCTAGCCCCTCCCTATCTCTGCAATCTCCTCCAGTCCTGCAACCCTCCGAAATATCTGCACTCCTCCAATTCTGGCCTCTTGAGCATCCCCGATTTTAATCGCTCCACTATTGGTGGCCGTACCTTCAGCAGTCAAAGATCTAAGCTCTGGAATTCCCTCCCTAAACCTCACCCACTTTCTACCTCTCTTTCCTCCTTTAAGACGCCCCTTAAAACCTAGCTCTTTGACCAAGCTTGTGGTCATCTGCCCTAATATCTCATGTGGCTTGGTGTCAAATTTTGTTTCATAATGCTCCTGTGAAGCACCTTGGGATGTTTTACTACGTTAAAGATGCTATATAAATGCAAGTTGTTGTTGTTTTTGAAGAAACAGTAAAACCAGAATTTTATTTTGTGTTCGACAATCCTAGAGTCGTGTTAACAGCAGTTTTGGAGGCACGCATGCAGCAAGGCTGCCCCACCATCTTAACTGAAAAATGGGGTATGCCAAGAACAGCAGAACCAAACTCTTCAACAAAAGTTGAATAATGCTAGGTGACAAATTAATAATACTGCAATTTTAAAAAAATGATACAATGCTACAAAGAAACTACCTGATTTCTCGGTCATGTATTGAAGAGGAGTGGTTCACCTCCAGGGTTACCCCATAATTCTGTAATGACTGCTTTATCTCTTCAAGGCCACCAGTCTGCTGCAAGTTCCCACCACTCTAAAATGGAACAGGTGTAAAATAGATTAAACAGAAGATTAATTCATACTATACATGTTGTGTCCAATAGTAGTATGACATCAGTACTGTAGCATTAGCATTAGCACTACTGCATGTAAGCTTCCAATAAAGCAGGCTTATTTATAGAATCATTAAGTATGGCATTTCTTCAAGCTATTTTCTCCCTTTTCCCCCAATTATGTCCTTCTGTAGCATTCACTCTCCACAACTGAGGAGGTGGGTGATCTGCTATAAGGTTTCTGTCAATGTCCCTATGAAATCATCTACTAGGTAATGTACAAAAATAGCCCAGAACTCTCCTGCTTTCATATTAGATATGCAAATTAAGTGCAAGTTTTTCAAATGACTGGGCCATGCTTGCAGATCTCTTAGTGACCAGTTAAGGGGAAGACTGGGGAGGGGAAGAGGGCAAGGATGATTACAACATCCTTACCCCAGGGCACATACCAGCTACAGTTAAATCAAGGACAAAATCTGCTCTTAGGTCCTCTGTCAGGGGGTGTGTAGTTCCCACAAATAGAGATAAAAATCCACAGACAATTCTCACTGGTGAAATTTGTTTCCTTCCCCCTTCCCTAGGATATTTCTCTTTGCTCACCACCTCCTCACACCGATACAGCTATGATTGTGAACAGTGGTGTGTGGGATGTAAAAAGATCTCAAATATTTAAATTAACATTTATTCTGTTTGCAAAGAATTTGAGGGAACACGCTCGATGGGCCGAAATGGCCTCTATCTGCACTGTGGGGTTTCTGTGATTCTGTGATCTGTGATTTACACAAACCAGCATTGTTAGCACTCATGTCAGGGACAGTGTTTATGCTCCAACATATTGCAGCACCCTCTAGTTGCAGTTCTTATACTGAATTTATTTCTGGCTTGCAATCAAGACAATGGCTTTTTAACAGTAACATTATGATCCACTGTAAGTTACATACATCATCAAGTGAAGTCAGTAGATGGATAGTTTTCACTTTGCAAGGTCCTTTTACAAGCATCTCACAGAATCTCAAGAAGTTGTATAGCTATAAAATAAAAAGCCACAAAACAGTATGAAGTGTAGTTTTTGAAAATTGTAGTGTTAAATTTGCCTTTCATTAAATTAAAAGTAGTACACTTCAATATTTTAGTTTACTTTTATCTCAACAGATTAATGTTTTGAATAGATTTGGAAAGTATTTAGACTAGGACTGGTATTTCCCAACTCAATAGCCCCCACATCCTTTCACTTATCAGTGGTTCAGATTACACTGAGCCATCACGTTTGGCCCTATAGTCACTTCTGATAAATGGGGTAAAACTGCAGGCTGTAATACAAAACAGCACTTTTCTTAACCCACCTGCACTGAAAATAGTGGCATTTGGCAGATTGTTAGTACAGGTTGAGCGTCCCAAATCCGGAGTTCCGGAATTCGGAATGTTCCGGAATCCGGACTCCAGGACGATTGATGGTAGGGGTCCGGAATCCGTAAAATGTTCTGGAATCCGGACACCCTGAGGGAGGCTTACCAAAAACCGGAACCTGGGCCCAGGCATTTCCGGACTCGGCACGTGTTTCTGATGTCTGAAGTCCGGAAATATCGTAACCTGGGCCCGGTTTTTCCGGACTTTGGACATCAGAAACACGTTCCGAAGTCCGAAAAAAACCAAAAACCGGCTCGGTCTCGGTCCCAAGGTTGCCGGATTTGGGACATTCTACCTGTAAAAGAATGTCAGTATCAGTAATCTTGTCAACAAATTAAGGCATAACCAAGTACACAATGAAGCACTCCATCTCTAATGGTACAGTAGTATACTTATCACCTGATGAACATGCTTGATGTATGGATCCTCCACCCAGACTTCAGTAACAAATGGATCCAAGTATGGTTTGAACAATTTTTCATAACTAAACCCAGTAGCATCTGCTGTAATTTTGATCTGTTCATGATATTTCCCTTCTGAAATACAGAAAATTAGCAAAAGGTTGTACACAAAAAAAATCATAGTTTTTTCTATAACATTTTTAGTTACACACCTAGCACCATAATTGATGCATACGAGTCTTTATATTTTCAAGGAGGTATTCTGCACATACATATTACAACCTCGGCAATAGAATTTAAAAATTCTACTTCACGAAATTAATTTGAAGCAAATACTAAACACACAGGTACACATCAGTTTCACTTTAACATGGTACTTTGGAGGCGTGGATTTTATATGCTAAAACTATTTAGCAACAATCTCACAAAATAAAATGTAATTTCCAAATGTCAGATTGCAATTCTTTATAGCAGTTTCATTTTTAATGTCAATATTTAC
Source organism: Somniosus microcephalus (assembly GCF_052327205.1). Lineage (NCBI taxonomy): Eukaryota > Metazoa > Chordata > Chondrichthyes > Squaliformes > Somniosidae > Somniosus > Somniosus microcephalus. The sequence continues at coordinate 89,306 of NW_028225997.1, forward strand.
ATTTTTTTATTGTGAAAAAATGTGGAACCTATATATAGCTATCACTTACTACTATTAACTGGACTCTCATTTGCAGGATTCATTGGTTTGTCATCAGGAAGAAATCCATCTTCTTTTGGAAGTGTTAAGAGGTAACAAAGCCTCTAACATTCCCTCAGGTGATTTCTTTTATAAAGACCATTCTACTAGACTAATAATCCAGAGGCCTGGACTAATAATCCAGAGGCCTGGACCAATAATCCAGAGAACATGAGTTCAAATCCCACCATGGCAGTTTGAGAATTTGAATTCAATTTAAAAAAAAAAATCTGGAAATTAAAAAAGCTGGTATCAGTAAAAGCGAATATGAAGCTGTCGTACTGCCATTAAAAAGAAACAATTGGTTCATTAATCTTTAGGAAAGGAAACCTGTTGTCCTTACCTAGTCTGGCCTATATGTGATTCCAGTCCCATACCAATGTAGTTGACTCATAACTGCCCTCTGAAGTGGTCTAGCTCAGTTTTATCAAACAGCTGCAAATAATTTTCCTTTTTTTTGTCCCGTATTAAATTGTTACTTATTTCCTTTGGTAGGAAGAATAAGGAGGCCACATACTCCTTGGAAAATAAGTATCTAAATGGGGTAGAGGAGCAGGAATCTGGGGGTACAGATACACAGATCATGAAAAGTAGCGACGCAGGTTAATGAGGTCATAAGAAAAAGCAAACAAAGCACTGGGGTCCATTTGTAGAGGGATAGAATTGAAAAACAGAGAAGTTATGTTAAACTTGTATAGAACCTCGGTTAAACCTTAGAATACAGTGAACAGTTCTGGTCTCCATATTATAAAAAGGATATAGAGGCACGGGAGAAGGTGCAAAAAAAAAACTTACTAGAATGATACCAGAACTGAGAGGTTATACCTATCATGGAAGATTGAACAGGCTGGGGGGCTCTTTTCTTTAGAACAGACTGAGGAGTGACCCGATAGAGGTTTTCAAAATTATGAACGGGTTTGACAGGGTAGAGGTGGAGAAGATGCGGGTAAGACCAGAACCAGAGGCCATAAATATAAGATAGTCACTAATAAATCCAACAGAGAATTCGGGGAAACTAGAGAGCGGTTAGAATGTGGAACTCACTATCACAGGGAGTAGTTGAGGCGAATAGCATCGATGCATTTAAGGGGAAGTTAGATAATCACAGGAGGGAAAAGGGAATAAAAGGATATGTTGATGGGGTTAGATGAAGAGGGGCGGGAGGAGGTTCATGTGGAGCATAAACACTGGCATGGACTTGTTGGGCCGATTGTATTTACAGCACAGAAACAGGCCAATGTACTTTCTCTGCCACCTGAGCAGGCAGCCAACCTGTTCCTGACCTCTCGCAACACCAGTCTTATGCTGTATGAGACAAACCCAAGGTGACTTCATTGACTTTTTTTTAACTCCCTGTGGAAAGCAAATAACCTCTGCTCAACACCACACTAAACACTAATCCATCATTCAGTGCGTTGGAATTGTGGGCAAAAACCCTCCACCTAGCATTGTGCAACAAAGTGAACCAGAACAACGCACTGCACCATCCAGGTGTAACACTTTTTTTCTCTTTCCCTTATTCCACCCCCCTCCACAAATCTCTTTGAAGGGGGTAATTCATGTCAGCATTCAGTTCCATGGGGCTGGCAGCTGCCCAGTACCACAATGAAGCATCCAATCTTCACGTGTGAGCCTAGACAGTGATTGTTAACAATGTATCTGGCAGTGGGAACACATCACAGCTGAGGCCAATCGTATCCTTGACATAAAAACCATGTGCTTTTTCCATGAGGAATGGAGAACCTGGCTGCCAGTTTTTCCCCCTCTCACTAATCAGGGGACCCTGAATCCAATTGTAGTTCGTCTCTTCCCCAGATGAGATCAGTTAATTCAGCACAGACCAGGAATCGAATAAAGGATTTTCCTGGTCTGTATGGCTCAGTACTATACTAAACAATTAATTGCCTATTCTAACTTATGAAGCATTTGAAACATTTACAATTTGATGAACAGAAAATGTAGTCTACAAATCATTACATCTGACATACAACAAAATATCCCGAATATGGGACATGTAAAACGTTACTACATTTACAAAATATCTTCTTTCAGCTTAGTTACCTTCTTTCAGCTTATTCAGCTGCATTTTAATTTTTTCTGCTCGATCCATGTAGTTCCTAATTTTCTGTCGATAGTAGACTTTTTTGGTGTCATCTTTTGTAGCTATTAAAACAAATAAAATTCCTTAATTAGCCTGCCAGTTTTTTTATATAGCATAGTTGTGTATCCAACATTCTTTCTTCCTGCCCTTTCTTGAAGTCATTGACTCATGCTAGGATATGGTACGTGGGTTTTGTTGCCCTCTGGTACCTCACCCAAGTGGCCATTTTTCATTGATAGTTGGAAGGCCGATGACCATGTGGAGGGGGCATCATATCTGAGGCCACTCTTGTCCTTAAACATGGATTTCCCGGAACGGGGTCACCATTATAATTATCCGGAGCTAGAACGGTGGCTGCTATTCCCCTTCCAAGCCCAGGGATGCTGCAGTCAATTGTTGTACAGCACAAATTGGAGTTCAAACCCAGGACTTTCCAGGTTTATATGGTTCAGTATCACAGCTAGGATGGATTTACCCAATGAACAATCAGAGCAACAATGATGAACGGTGGTACCAACATTATTTTGTAACTGAAATATAATGTGCATGAATAACATGATCTCACCATCACCAGGAGTCATACCAAAATAAATATTTTAATAGCGTTTATATTGTACAAATGTGATAAATAGAGTAAGAGAGTTATGAACAGCAGAGTAGAGGAAAATAATTCAAGTATTGAGGTCAGAAGCATGTAACCTACTTGTCCTTTGGATTATTTTTCCTGAAGTCCCACATCACACTGTTCTCCGGTTAGTCTACATGTGTTCACTTCACTTAGCTAGTGTGATACAATATTTTACGAAAGCAAATACATGTTTTTCATAACCATGTAACAACAAGCATAAAAAGTATCTACATTTACAATAAAGCATTAAGCAAATAATGTTCTTGACTTTTGAGATCAAAGTTTTGGCTAAGTAACTTATATAACATAATAGTTATCGTCAGACATGGAGACTTTTTCATGTGGTCCACCCAGAGATTCAGTGATAGAAACATAGAAGCGAGGAGCAGGAGTAGGCCATTCGGCCCTTCGAGCCTGCGCCGCCATTCAACGAGATCATGGCTGATCATCCAAACCCTAGCACCCGGTTCCTACACAGACAGCCATCCCACCCAAGCCCTATCCCCGTAACCCCACGTATTTAATCCCCCCCAACATTAAGGGCCAATTTTTATCATGGCCAATCAACCTAACCCGCACATCTTTGGACTGTGGGAGGAAACCGGAGCACCCGGAGGAAACCCACGCAAACACGGGGAGAATGTGCAAACGCCACAGACAGTCACCCGAGGCCGGATTTGAACCTGGGTCCCTGACGCTGTGAGGCAACAGTGCTAACCAAAGTGATGCATGATTCCCACAGCCATGTAAAATACACAAGGCTTTGTAGTCTGAGGGTCAACTGCCAGTGGATCACAAATCACCAAGTGTGCTTTCAACACACACACACACACACACACACATATATATTTTTCTGCTGAAGATATTGACTTTTGCTGAAATACTCTTCCACAGACACGGTCAGCATTCTGATACCTGTGAGAGTCCAGAATAAGAGTGTTGGCAGACATTTCAACCACAGAGGGCATCAAAGTTGAATTCTCACTGACATCCACATATGCACTTTCCAGCAGGGCTCACCAGGGAGTAATCAGAAGCAGAACGTTGGGGTGATATGTTTCCTTCCCTAGTCCATGGAAGCTGGGACAACTGTATTACTCATTCTTTATATTAGTTTTATTTTAATTTTATGTTATCCCTGATGAGTCACCTAATTCAGCGGAGACCGGGAATTGGATCTGGCATCTTCCATTCTGTATGACTCAGTAACACAACATGTGCATTTACCCACTCAAACATTGGGGGAGCTTAACGTGTTATTTGTTAAAGCTATGGGGAAAGAATGGTTGATTTTTGAATGTTCCAGAGATCCTGATAGTTCAAAAATGTGGTTGCTGGATCTAATTTCTAAAATAAATCACTGAGGAAATGTTAGAGGCTTTGTTACCTTTTAACACTTCCAAAAGAAGATGGATTCCTTCCTGATAACAAACCAACGAATCCTGCAAACGGGAGTCGTTGTCTAACTCAACCGCTCTCTTCAGCACAGTCACAGCCGAGTTCTCCATTCCTGTCAGCACACTCTGAGACATTGTAGCAGAATCTATAAATAATAGTTAACACAACCTTATATAGCGTCTTTAATGTAGAAAAATGTCCCATTGCACTTTAGAGGTGAAAAATTAAGACAAACAGGCACCAAACCCTGGCTGGACAGTTAGAATAAAAGACCAAATGTTTGATGACAAAGACAGGTCTAAAATCAGAAAACCTATTATTAAGAAGGTTTTTGAAGCTGGAAACAGAAGAAGAGATGTGAAGATGTTTAGGGAGGAGTTCCAAAAATCATAGCTGAGGCAACTGAAGGCTCTGCCGCTCACGGTAGGAAGAGAAGGTTGCTGAGGCTGGGTGGGCTAAGCCGTGGAAGAATTTGAAGTGGAGAACAAGGATTTTAAATTCAGTGCACTGGGGATGGGAGGCAGTATAGGTCAGCGAGGATGAGGATGGTAGGCAGATGGGACTTAGTGCAGGACAGGACACAGGCACCCGAGTTTTGGATATGTTGGAGTTTGTAGAGGGTGGAAGATAGAAAGCTGGCAACAAAGACATTGTAGAAATCCAGTCCAGAGATAACAAAAGTATGGTGAGATGAGATAGGGGTGGAGGTGGGAATAAGCATCTTGGTTATAGATAGGATTTCGATTTTGAAGCTCCGGTTTAAAAAAGGATGCCACGATTTTGCAAGGCCTGATTCAACCTGACCTCATAGCCGGGGAGTGGGGTAGAGTCAGTGGCAAAGAAGCAGAGTTTATGGCTTTGTTCTTCTTGATGTTCAGCTGAGAGTCTAACAAAACAGAAGCGATTGTGGGGTCGAGTGAAGTAAGGGTCAATTAGAACTGGATGTTAGCATTCATATGGAAGCTAAACCCATGCCTGTGGATGATGTCATGGAGGAGCAGAAGCTTAATAAGAGGGCACCAAGGATACATCCTTGGGGAACTCCAGAGGTGAATATAAGGGCAGGAAGAGAAGCCATTACTGGAGATGTGTAGACTGGGTTAGAACAGCTAGGTGTGGAACCACTGAGGAGAAGTTGAGAATAAGCAATAAAGGAGACTGGCATGGTCCATCATATCAAACGCTGTAGAGATCAAGGATGATGAGGAGGATTAATGCATCATGGTCACAGTCATA